>NW_027444104.1:0-29253 GCF_048569485.1 Anomaloglossus baeobatrachus
TCTCTACTGGAGGTGGGGGATGGTCTCTGTCTCTACTGGAGGTGGGGGACGGTCTCTGTCTCTACTGGAGGTGGAGGGCACTCGGTGTCTCCACAGAACTTTGGAGACAGTCTGCGTCTCTACAGGAGGGGGGGGGGATAGTCTGGGTCTCTACAGGAGGTGGGAGACAGTTTGCGTCTACAGGAGGTGGGGGACAGTCTGTGTCTCTACAGGAGGTGAGGGGCAGTCTCCATCTCTACAGGAGGTGGGAGACAGTTTCCATCTCTACGGGGACAGTCTCCGCCTCTACAGGAGGTGGGGGACAGTCTGCGTCTCTACAGGAGATGGGGGACAGTCTGCGTCTCTAGAGGAGATAAGGGACGGTCTGCGTCTCTACAGGAGGTGGGCTATAGTCTGGGTCTCTACAGGAGGTGGGAGACAGTTTGCGTCTACAGGAGGTGGGGGACAGTCTGTGTCTCTACAGGAGGTGAGCGGCAGTCTCCATCTCTACAGGAGGTGGGAGACAGTTTCCGTCTCTACGGGGACTGTCTCCGCCTCTACAGGAGGTGGGGGACAATCTGCGTCTCTACAGGAGGTGGGGGACAATCTGCGTCTCTACAGGAGGTGGGGGACAATCTGCGTCTCTACAGGAGGTGGGAGACAATCTGCGTCTCTACAGGAGGTGGGGAACAATCTGCGTCTCTACAGGAGGTGGGGGACAATCTGCGTCTCTACAGGAGGTGGGGGACAATCTTCCTCTCTACAGGAGGTGGGGGACAATCTGCGTCTCTACTGAAACTGACTTTTCAATTCAGGGTTGACAACTCATCCTATGGTGGATTTAAAAAAAAAACTTAATACTTGGGAGCAGCCAAAATAAAAAAGAAATACCTGTCCTTTTTGACTGGTGACTGGTCCTCTTTAATTACTGGTAGCCGCAGAGCACTTTCCTGTCCGGCCTTTTCATATCTCACTGGTCATACGGTCTCTGACATGGAAGACACCAAAGAGCGTCCAGGGAACAGAGCGGAGCACTCCATCCCTCCATCAGAAGAGTGTGACTACTATTTACTGGCGGTGTATTTATTATCAGGACACAAGTATGTCTGTGCCCCTTCCATATCTGTAAGCTGATCATGACATAGCAGGTCAAATAAAGAGTAATGGTCGCCAAGGCTATAAATCAGAAGAGAGGCATCAGCTCGGCAGTGAGGGTCCTGGGCTCTGATCAGATCCCTTCACACCATGTGTTGTCTTTCTTCTCATTTTTAATTCATTATTTATAAACTAATAATCCAATTTATTTCCATCCAAGACATGCAAAGAAGAGTCCAGTGACGGCTCATTGTATTTATATCCCAAGATTAACTGATTTTCAATGGATCAAAGGGAGCCGTTGATCTGGATGTGATTACAGTGAGTGTTTGTGTAGCAGAGGTCACCCAGTATATGGCACGGAAAGCTCTGCACCACATATGTGAACCCAAAACATCTGCAATATGGGGGTTCAGCCTGAAGGGAAACTGTCAGATTATTGATTATGAAATATTGGGCAAATTAGTCATTTTCTTTTTAAAATATAATTATATTCATTGTTATGTTGAGTGATTTATTCCTTAAATAGAACTTTAAACTCTTGTAAGTGGGATTCTGGTAATATCTCTTATACTTTACATAGAGAAGTAAAAGGGGATGGATACAAACTAACAGCAAGCAATCATGCTGCTCTAGAGCGGATGGGCCCCTACAGCGATGTGTTGACCCTGACCTTGCAATTATCTATTTCTCCAACTGATGGGCACTTTGTTTTTTCCATTGATTTATTGTGATTCCTTAGTTTTTAGCATCAGCTGACAGGGGCTTTTAAACAACCTCTGATCGGCTACATACAAGACCATTAATACAAACATTCTTTGCGCAAAATATTAATGTTATCAGTAGGATATCTTCTGTTTATAAGTTTTAACGCCTGAATCAATTATGTGATCACCGGATGAGCAAGCATTTCTCTTCTTCGTCGGGTGATTGCTTGCACAAGCCTATAATCAGGGAAATGTAGTGATCACCTTTACTAAATGTGCCTTCATTCAGTATACAAATGACATAAAGAGCTGCAACATAAAAATACAAAACCGTATAAAAATTTTTGATGGCTTCTTTCTAGCGGGATCCTTGACAAATCTTGGATCAGAGAAATGTGTTTTATGAACTGCAAGCCAATGTTCATTTGACTTTAATTACATGCATGTGCTCATTAAGGACAATTAAAAGTGATGACAATATTATTACTTTGATTATTGTGCTATTTAAGAAGCTACAAGAAACCAGAATTATTACAGTGTATAAGGTTTCATGCAGACTGTTAATGGAGATCACATGTGATATGTGAATATCATCCAAGAGTGCCAACCAGAGCGGAGTGCCAACCATTTAGAAAGTACACTAGGTACAATCACATTCTGCAGAAATAGTATTTTCTTATCCAGCTGATTTATTTTTTTCCATGCGCAATTTACTTATTTGTCAAGCAATACAATCAAGGAAGCATCTGCCTGGCTCCATTTATATTCTGCAGCTGGACCCCAAACATACAGCCAATCTCATTGAGAACTATTTTCATTATAAAGAAGAACAAAGTGTCCTGGAGGTGATGATCCAGTGCCATAGAGTTCTGATCCCATGTCATCCCATCTATCTGGGATCAAGAGACAGGAGGATCCGTGCAAGCCTCATGCACAGACGATCTGGGGTCAGGTCTCCTAAATGATAGGGAAAAGACTCCTGCCAAGCTCCTCCATAACCTATGCATAAGTGATGAGAAGAAGTGATGGAAGAGATGGGCAGTAACGGAGGATGGAGGTGACGGGCAGTCACGGAATAGTGAGGACGGAATCAACTGGCAGTCACCAAATACTGAGGACGGAGGCAACGAGCAGTTGTCAAGTACTGAGGATGAAGGCGACTGGTGGTCACTGAATACTGAGAATGGAGGAGATGGACGGCCACCGAATACTGAGGAAGGACGCGATGGGTGGTCACCGAATACTGGAGACAGAGGAGACGGGCAGAGAAATGAGGAGATTTGTGGTCACTGAATACTGAGGATGGAGGAGCCGGTGGTTACTGAATACCGAGGACAGAGGAGATGGGCAGTCACCGAATACTGAGGATGGAGAATATGGCGGTCACTGAATACAGAGGATGGAGGCGATGGGTGATCACTGAATACTGAGGACGGAGGAGAAAGGTTGTCCGAAATATTGACGATGAATCCGATGAGCAGTCCTTTAATACTGAGGACGGAGGAGACAGACTGTCCCCAAATACTGAGGATGAATCCGATGAGCAGACACCGAATACTGAGGAGACAGGCTGTCCCCAACTGCTGAGGATGAAGCCGATAAGTAGTCACTGAATACTGAGGACGGAGGCGACAGGAATCCACCAAATACTGAGGACGAAGGCGGCCACCGAATACTGAGGATGAAGCCGATGGGTGATCAGTGAATACGAAGGATGGAGAAAATTGGTGGTCACCCAATATTGAGGATGAAGACTGTGGGTAGCCATTGAATATTGAGGACAAAGGCTACGGGCAGTCACCAAATATTGATATTTTTTTTCCCTACATTTGCATTTTAATTGATAAAATAAACTATTAACACTTCTATTTTTGGATCCATTCGTATTTTGCAGCATTTTTTTCAACAAAAACCTTTTCTAAGTACAGTATGCTCAGGAACTGTTCTGATGCTCATGCTCTGTAACCCGTCATCTGCTCATTTTTAAGTAGTTGGTTCCTCTTTATCCTACCTCTTGTTGCTAAAACTTGTAACTGCTATTCCTCGGTGGCTTCACTTTTACTAACAGCATGGCTTTCTGTTTTACCCGTACTACGTTTGACAGACAGGAGCAAAAAAACCCGGCCCCACTCCCCATAGATCCCTCTTGGTGAGAATAACTTGTCTGAAAATATGGAGACCATTCGATGCCTTTGAGATGTGTGTTATAAAGGAAAGTTACATAGAAGACTTTCAGCAAACAAGTGAAGTGTTAAAGTGGACGGCACGTTACATCGAGACAAAACGGCGCGTCACACCAGTGTCCTGTAAATGAACTTTAAGCAACATTTCTGCAGAAAATCCAGGCAACCTGAATATAGTTACTCAGATATAAGACATAAAAGCCGTGTACGGGAATTCAATCATAATAGACGACATTCTCAACTTACAGCAAATTGGGAAAGTCCTTTTTTTTTAGATAATTCTACCTAAATTACAGACTGATTGGAAAAATGTCAGAAACGCAAAGTTTGACAGCAGATGGGAAGCGTTGCAGCGACCACCCACCGTGCTCTTCTCCGGCTGTGAAGTCTCATCCTATTCTATCTGATCTATCTCTGGTCCATCCTTTCTTTTTATTTAATTGAGCTTCAGTAAAGAGGATGTACATAAAACATGATAGTAGCCTGGATGTTGTTGGTGGTGGAGTGGGGAAAGTTTGTATAGTCTTGCTGCACATACTTAGCGTATCCTTTGGAAGGTATTCAAGTGATCATATAACAATTTAATAAACCTTCATTAAACTTGTGTTACAAATAAATAAAAGGAGTTGTGGTGGTAATGACTGGGTTCAGAATTATTGTGCCATGCATGCTGACACCCCGCAGAGCTCAGTGATTGGCTGCAGCGGTACTGTATGGTGCACAACGCGGCATCACTGCTGCCAAAAACAGGAAGAGTGACAGATATTTTTAGTTATTTTACCATATGTTTCCTCCTTGTCTGCATTAAAAAAAAATAAAAAAAATCTTGGTAAGTCCCTTTAATGAGGGCCAAGGTTCCACATATTGGCCCTTCTCTGTGCGTATTCCATAAATCCCTTAACTTTAAGGCTGAACTCAGTTGTGTGTAGGTCATGGTCGGATTACAGACCGCAGTGCACGGACAGGCCGGGGCTCTCCTGACCCGAATACATCAGCATATCAGCCTACAAGTCTGAGGCTAAAGCCATCCAAAAAGGAGCAGGTTTTTACAGAAAAAGTGAAGAAGTGACAATTTGTTCAGGTTGTGACCAGAGTAACCATGGGGCCGCAGTATAAATGGGAAAACATTAAGAAACCTTTTTGTTTAACCACAGATGTACTTACACTGACTATTGATATTTTTTTCAGCTATGTAATTCTTTATTTCCCCAGTAGGGGCACTGCAGAGAATTTAATTACTTTCGCCCTCAGAGTGCAGCTGATTGTTGGGGTCTTAGCAGTGTCATACCCTGGGATGACCTTGTTCTTGGAACAAGGTCATACCCTTGGATGACCTTGTTCTTGGAACAAGGTCATACCCTGGGATGACCTTGTTCGAAGAACAAGGTCATCCCAGGGTATGACCTTGTTCCAAGAACAAGGTCATACCCTGGGATGACCTTGTTCTTGGAAGCATTTATTTTCAGAAAGGCTGATCTGAAGTTGACTTCCCATGTAGTATAGCTGGTGACATCTCAGAAATAAAGTCTAATTTCATTGTCAGCTGCAGATACATTTAAAGGGAATCCATATTGGTTTGATATAGTTTTTATTACCCGCATGTAGTGCTAATATCATGGGTCTGCATCTAGGGAGACTTTTACATCAGCCGGCTTCTAAGCTTCATTTGTAGACACATGACCCATCGCTTCTCTTCTTTCCCATCTGTTAGTGATGTCCCCAGTATCGTAGAATTAGATCTAGAAAGCGTTTGGTCTTATTCTCCGACCTTTGCCCTGCAGTTATATATATTGTGGGAGGAAGGATCATATGGAGGGGAACATGCCTCAGATCGGAGTCAGATATGCTTAATGTGTATGGGGGCTGAGCCCATGCAGTGACATCACACGATCGGCCATTAAGCTGAACTTGCACTTTCTCTAGACTCGTTTTTTTCACATCTCTGTACATTAAACGTTTCTTTGTGTAATGACACAAGCCAGAATGAAAGCAGAAACGTGCCCGCCGGCCTCAGAGAGACTCTACATGTTAATGAATGATTTCCTCCCGCCCGTAGATTAGCTCAGACGGCAGCGCAGCCCAAAACGGACTTTATTTCAGACGTGCAAGTTACAATGTTTATACTGTATCAGCAAATGCTTTCTCAAGGCTCTGTTAACATATCAAACCCAAAGACATACAATCAAAGGGATGGATGTATCTCTAACATGTAGGCTGAGTAAATATAGCACGCGCACAACTCAGCCTTTTATATGACATAAACGATCAGTATATGTTATCCTGCCTGTATATACTGAACGCGGAGCACATTGCAAATATTATGAAGATATATGCACTGACAGAAAGCAGCGAGTATGTGCTCAGTAGCTGTGTACCAGCTGTTGTGAACGATGACCCCTCCAGAATGGCATCCGCAGCAGCTCTAAATCAGATATTTAGTTATTTACTAACACTACAGCTGACCTGTTCCTCAACCCTGTTCTTGGTTTGGTCCCTTAATATAATCGATTTCCCTCAAGCTTTTCTCTGCTCCACAAGAGATAGATGGGCAAAGAAAATACCTGTGGTTCTGGAAGCTTTGCCTATCGCGGTGTGTGGCTCTACTCCTGGTATTTAATCAGTAGGAGTATACAGATGGGAGTACAATCCAATGAAGCAAGCACAAAGATTATTTGTGAATACAGCTCTGGAAGTGGAAGGGGCTAGCTGGCAAACTTCAGGATCAAAGGATTAAATGCTGCCCTCCAGAGATCACAGGATCCAAATCCAACTATAAGAATCTTATGAATCATTCATAGACTTTAAATAAAATGTTCTGATATTGGCTCATAATTTTGGACAATATTATGTAATGGCGTCTTGAATATGTCAGCAGTCTGAGTCCTCTATGAGCAATAGTCTACAACAGGGGTCGGGAACCTTGTTGGCTGAGAGAGCCATGAACGCCACATGTTTTAAAATGTAATTCTGTGAGAGCCATACTCGCCATGGGGGAGCGGCGGTGGTGGAGCGGCTCAGAAGGTCCCAGGAGGCAGGGTAGGCGATGCTGCCTGCACGGAGGAGGGGGTGTCGCGACTCAAGAGGATCAGTGTGTGGAGGGTCGGCGATACTGCTTCGAGCTCGTGGGGTGTCATGGTGGCGGGCACCATTGATCTGCCAGCAGGCTGCTTTGAATCTCCCACAGTTGACGAGATTGACTTCAAGAAAATGGCCTCAGCGCGTGCGCAGATAAACTCGATGGACTTCAAGAAAATGGCCGTTGAGTCCTATCTGCGCACACGCCGCCTCCGCGGTCATTTACTTGAAGTTGATCTCATCAACTGCGGGAGATTCAAAGCAGCCCGAATTCCAACGGCTACTGGAGGCTCGCCACCGCAACACCCCACAAGCCCGCAGTATTGCCGACCCTGCGCCACCACTGCCACCCCGGAATGCCATGTACGGTTTGTAAGACGCACCCCCATTTTTCCTACAGGTTTCAAGGAACAAAGTGCGTCTTGTAAACCGCAAAATACGGTATTTATTTTTTTATTAAAGATTTGTTTGCGAACCAAATGCAGCCATCAAAAGAGCCACACTTGGCTTGCAAGCCATAGGTTCTCGACCCATGGTAAATAATAATAGTTAATGAATTGTATTTAGTGGCCAAAGTGTTACATTTCTCACTGAAGAAGTGGAAATCTTATGAATCTTCCCTTTTTTCATCATTCACTCCAATGTGGAAGTGTAGATTTTTCTGTTTGCAGTCACATTCTAGTAGCTGATTGGCATCGGGTACACTGGATGTAGCATAGTCAGAAAGACGCTCGAGACGTCACCTGGACAGACGTTAGGAGTTGACAAGCTAGAAAAGATGGTCAGTATCTAGAAGACTTCAAGGAAAGAAAGTACCAAGCAGAGATCCATGAAACACAGAAGCAGAATACAGTGATGGCTCCAAGGTCAATGCCACGTTAAACAGGATTTCATGAAGTTGAACATCGCAAAGGATTTGCACTTATCAGCGGGCAATGCTGAGAGCACACTTGTTCCTCAGTTTGTGGAGCATCTATAGAAATCATTTGAGAAAAGCACATTTGCACTGTAAGGTCTCTATTCCCAACAGTGCATGATGGCTCTCTGTTATTATCAATATGCCTTAAATGTCCCAAATGGGTCAAACTCTAAATATTCCTCTACATCAGAGCTTATTAAAGCGAGCCAGTGGACAAGGAAGCTCAACACTGCCAGAAGCGGAGAGTACAGCTGTGTCTGCCCGCAGAAGTGGGGAGAAATGCGCCAGCTGCCCATCAGCCTGGATGGAGCAGTTAGGAACACTTAGTACGTTTTCACATAGATGGTTTCTTCTACACACCATATACAGTGCCTACAAGTAGTATTCAACCCCCTCCAGATTTAGCAGGTTTGATAAGATGCAAATAAATTAGAGCCTGCAAACTTCAAACAAGAGCAGGATTTATTAACAGATGCATAAATCTTACAAACGAACAAGTTATGTTGCTCAGTTAAATTTTAATAAATTTTCAACATAAAAGTGTGGGTCAATTATTATTCAACCCCTAGGTTTAATATTTTGTGGAATAACCCTTGTTTGCAATTACAGCTAATAATCGTCTTTTATAAGACCTGATCAGGCCGGCACAGGTCTCTGGAGTTATCTTGGCCCACTCCTCCATGCAGATCTTCTCCAAGTTATCTAGGTTCTTTGGGTGTCTCATGTGGACTTTAATCTTGAGCTCCTTCCACAAGTTTTCACCTTGCAACACCTTGATTTTTTCCCTCTTGAACCAGGCCTTGGTTTTCTTGGCTGTGTGCTTTGGGTCGTTGTCTTGCTGGAAGATGAAATGACGACCCATCTTAAGATCCTTGTTGGCGGAGCGGAGGTTCTTGGCCAAAATCTCCAGGTAGGCCGTGCTATCCATCTTCCCATGGATGCGGACCAGATGGCCAGGCCCCTTGGCTGAGAAACCGCCCCACAGCATGATGCTGCCACCACCATGCTTGACTGTAGGGATGGTATTCTTGAGGTCGTATGCAGTGCCATCCAGTCTCCAAACGTCACGTGTGTGATTGACACCAAAGATCTCGATCTTGGTCTCATCAGACCAGATAACCTTGAACCAGTCTGTCTCAGAGTCCTCCAAGTGATCATGAGCAAACTGTAGACGAGCCTTGACATGACGCTTTGAAAGTAAAGGTACCTTACGGGCTCGTCTGGAACGGAGACCATTGCGGTGGAGTACGTTACTTATGGTATTGACTGAAACCAATGTCCCCACTGCCATGAGATCTTCCCGGAGCTCCTTCATTGTTGTCCTTGGGTTAGCCTTGACTCTTCGGACAAGCCTGGCCTCGGCACGGGTGGAAACTTTCAAAGGCTGTCCAGGCCATGGAAGGCTAACAGTAGTTCCATAAGCCTTCCACTTCCGGATGATGCTCCCAACAGTGGAGACAGGTAGGCCCAACTCCTTGGAAAGGGTTTTGTACCCCTTGCCAGCCTTGTGACCCTCCACAATCTTGTCTTTGATGGCCTTGGAATGCTCCTTTGTCTTTCCCATGTTGACCAAGTATGAGTGCTGTTCACAAGTTTGGGGAGGGTCTTAATTAGTCAGAAAAGGCTGGAAAAAGAGATAATTAATCCAAACATGTGAAGCTCATTGTTCTTTGTGCCTGAAATACTTCTTTATACTTTTAGGGAACCAAACAGAATTCTGGTGGTTTGAGGGGTTGAATAATAAATGACCCTCTGAATAAACTTTTCACAATTTAAAAAAAAAAAAAAAAAAGACATAACATTCTTTTTTGCTGCATTTCACACCTCCAGACTGATCTACAGTCCAAATGTCACAATGCCAAGTTATTCCGAATGTGTAAACCTGCTAAATCTGCAGGGGGTTGAAGACTACTTGTAGGCACTGTATATACACACTGGAGAGCAAAATTAGAGAACACAGAATTACCTAATGTTGCGGTCACGGTGGAGTGTTATTATAACCTAAGTAAACTAGCAGTGTTTTAAGTGTATTTCATAAATTATTTTTTTTCAAAATCACATAATAAAAATGTAAATGAGATAAATGAAAAAGAACAATGATTACAATTAGAGAACACTTTCAGATACCTGAGAGTTATTTTTGTTAATCTTGCACCTGGTGCTAATTTCCTTAATTATTTGTCAAACCCTATGTAACTGGCACCCTATCAGGCATAACAAGAGAAGTTCATTGTTCCAAGTCTGTGATTTCAAGAATATTGCATCTTTACAATGTCACAAACTCTTTCCAGTCCCCCAAGAAGGCTGGTCGCCCTTGAAAGACAAATACAAGAGCGGACAGGATAATGCAGAGAATCTCCAAGGTTAATCGTTTCCACACTGCAGCTGCAATTGCTCTGCAGTTCAGCACTGAACAGGGTAAGGATCTGTCTCGTCATACAGTGTCATGACGTGTAAGAGCATTTGGACTGAAAGGCCACTCTGCAGTGACCAAACCTCTCATTAGCAGAAAGAATCAAAAGGCTAGACTCTCCATTGGTGAGGAGCATGCTGTGTGGACAGAGGAGAAGCGTCCACATGTCATTTTAGTGATAAAAGCAAGTTTAATTTATTTGGGTCTGATGGAAACATTATGTTTGTCGATAAACTGGGGAAAGACTGAACACAAAGTGTGTTGAGAAGTCAGTGAAATGTGGTAGAGGAAGGGTCATGGTTTGGAGAATGTTTTCTGCAGCAGGAGTTGGACCTATCATACAAATACATGGTAGAGTGATTGCAATTGTGGATCAAAACCTTCTTCACAACACGTGGCTCCTTACTTGTGTCCATCACTCAATCAGCAGCAATTTCCATGCAAAACAATGTCCCCTGTCACACAGCAAAACAGGGAAAGCAGCTCCTAGAAACAATGAAATGGCTACAGCCCAGAGTCCTGATCTAAACCCAATAGAAAACCTCTGGATAAACCTTGGTGACAAAGTTATGGCCAAGAAACCCACAACAGTCGAAAAACTGTGGAAGAGAAGGGAAGAAGAGTGGGCCAAAATCCCCCCAGAGCAGTGTGAGAGACTAGTGATGTCCTGTGGAAGAGACTGGAAGAAGAGTGGGCCAAAATCCCACAAGAGCAGTGTGAGAGACTAGTGATGTCCTGTGGAAGAGACTGGAAGAAGAGTGGACCAAAATTCCCCCAGAGCAGTGTGAGAGACTAGTGATGTCCTGTGGCTGCTGATGTGCTAGAGTAATTTACAGCTACGGGCGGTGCACGTCCTACTGATTGTGACTGTTGTTACCTGCGGAACATTTACTGATCTCTTTCTGTTCTCATCACGTTTGGGGTAAAATAAAGGTTTTTTGTTGCTGAACTCTTTTGTAAAACTCTGTTCTCGTGGCATGGTGCACCCCTTTTTCAGAAATATTGTAATCTTACATTGTTCTCTAATTTTCATCTCCCATGTATGTCTCCAATATTTAACTGATGTTCAGTGGACAGGAAATACAGTCATATGAAAAAGTTTGGGCACCCCTATTAATGTTAACTTTTTTTCTTTATAACAATTTGGGTTTTTGCAGCAGCTATTTCAGTTTCATATATCTAATAACTGATGGACTGAGTAGTATTTCTGGATTGAAATGAGGTTTATTGTACGAACTGAAAATGTGCAATGTGCATTTAAACAAAATTTGACCAGTGCAAAAGTATGGGCAACTCAACATAAAAGTGACATTAATATTTTGTGGATCCTCCTTTTGCAAAAATCACATCACTTCCTGTAGCTTTTAATGAGTTCCTGGATCCTGGATGAAGGTATATTTGACCATTCCTGTTTACAAAACAATTCCAGTTCAGGTAAGTTTGATGGTCGCCGAGCATGGACAGCCGCTTCACATCATCCCACAGATTTTCAATGATATTCAGGTCTGGGGACTGGGATGGCCATTCCAGAACATTGTAATTGTTCCTCTGCATGAATGCTTGAGTAGATTTGGAGCGGTGCTTTGGATCATTGTCTTGCTGAAATATCCATCCCCTGCGTAACTTCAACTTCGTCACTGATTCTTGCACATTATTGTCAAGAATCTGCTGATACTGAGTTGAATCCATGCGACCCTCAACTTTAACAAGATTCCCGGTGCTGGCATTGGCCACACAGCCCCAAAGCATGATGGAACCTCCACCAAATTTTACTGTGGGTAGCAAGTGCTTTTCTTGGAATGCCGTGTTTTTTTGCCTCCATGCATAACACCTTTTTGTATGACCAAACAACTCAATCTTAAGCGGGCTTTACACACTGCGATATCGGTCCCGATATTGCTAGTGTGGGTACCCGCCCCCATCTGTTGCGCGACACGGGCAAATCGCTGCCCGTGCCGCACAACATCGCCCAGACCCGTCACACATACTTACCTGCCCGGCGACGTCGCTGTGACCGGCGAACCGCCTCCTTTCTAAGGGGGCGGTCCGTGCGGCGTCACAGCGACGTCACTGAGCGGCCGCCCAATAGCAGCGGTGGGCCGGAGCTGAGCGGGACGTAACATCCCGCCCACCTCCTTCCTTCCGCATAGCAGCCGGGAGGCAGGTAAGGAGAGCTTCCTCGTTCCTGCGGTGTCACACGGAGCGATGTGTGCTGCCGCAGGAACGATTTTTGAGAATGGACCCCCATGTCACCTATGTGCGATTTTGCAAGTTTTTGCAACGATGCTAAATCGTTCATCGGTGTCACACGCAACGGCATTGCTAATGCGGCCGGATGTGCGTCACCAATTCCGTGACCCCAACGAGTTCGCATTAGCGATGTCGTAGCGTGTAAAGCCCCCTTTAGTTTCATCAGTCCACAGGACCTTCTTCCAAAATGTAACTGGCTTGTCCAAATGTGCTTTTGCATACCTCCGGCGACTCTGTTTGTGGCGTGCTTGCAGAAACGGCTTCTTTCGCATCATTCTCCCATACAGCTTCTCCTTGTGCAACGTGCGCTGTATTGTTGACCGATGCACATTGACACCATCTGCAGCAAGATGATGCTGCAGGTCTTTGGAGGTGGTCTGTGGATTGTCCTTGACTGTTCTCAACATTATTCTTCTCTGCCTTTCTGATATTTTTCTTGGCCTGCCACTTCTGGGCTTAACAAGAACTGTACCTGTGTTCTTCCATTTCCTTACTATGTTCCTCACAGTGGAAACTGACAGTTTAAATCTCTGAGACAACTTTTTGTACCTTCCCCTGAACAACTATGTTGGATAATCTTTCTTTTCAGATCATTTGAGAGTTGTTTTGAGGAGCCCATGATGCCACTCTTCATAGGAGATTCAAATAGGAGAACAACTTGCAAGTGGCCACCTTAAATACCTTTTCTCATGATTGGATACACCGGCCTATGAAGTGCAAAGCTCAATGAGGTTACAAAACCAATTTAGTGCTTCAGTAAGTCAGTAAAAAGTAGTTAGGAGTGTTCAAATCAAGAAATTGATAAGGGTGCCCATACTTTTGCACCGGTCAAATTTTATTTAAATGCGGATTGCACATTTTCTGTTAGTACAATAAACCTCATTTCAATCCAGAAATATTACTCAGTCCATCAGTTATTAGATATATGACACTGAAATAGCAAAAACCCAAATTGTTATAAAGAAAAGAGGTTAACATTAAGGCTACTTTCACACATCCGGCTTGAGCTGTGCGGCTCAATCCGGCTGTGAAGCCTATGCAACGGATGCGGTGAAAACACCGCATCCTTTGCAAAAGTTTTTTACATACAGCCGGTCCGGTTTTTGCCACTTGCGGCATGCTACTGAGCATGCGCAGTGGCAAAAACCGCATGCGGCGGCCGGATGCGGTTTTTGCCGCATCGCGCCGCATCCGGCATCCATAGGGATGCATTGGGGAAAGCGCCGCATCAGCCGGATGCGGCGCGATGCGGTTTTTTTTGCCGGAGTAAAAAACGTGCCAGGGAACGTTCCATCCGGCCGCCGCATCGGCTAAATCTGCCGCATGCGGCAAAAACCGGACCGAGCGCAAGCCCATGCGGCACAATGCGGCACTAATTAAAGTCTATGCAGGAAAAACGCAACCGGCAGCAAAAAAAAACTGTTGCGGTTTTCCTGCAAAGTGCCGGATTGTGCCGCATTGCAAAAGCCGGATGTGTGTAAGCAGCCTAATAGGGGTGCCCAAACTTTTTCATATGACTAAGGGGTGCTTCACACACAGCGAGCTCCCTGCCGAGATCGCTGCTGAGTCACGCTTTTTGTGACGCAGCAGTGACCTCATTAGCGATCTCGCTGTGTGTGACAATGAGCAGCGATCTGGCCCCTGCTGTGAGATCGCTGCTCGTTACACACAGCCCTGGTTCGTTTTCTTCAAAGGCGCTCTCCCACTGTGACACACAGATCGCTGTGTGTGACAGCGAGAGAGCGACAAATGAAGGGAGCAGGAGCCGGCGTCTGACAGCTGAGGTAAGCTTGTAACCAAGATAAACATCGGGTAACCAAGGTGGTTACCCGATATTTACCTTAGTTACCAGCCTCTGCAGCTCTCACGCTGCCTGTGCTGCCGGCTCCGGCTCTCTGCACATGTAGCTGCTGTACACATCGGGTTAATTAACCCGATGTGTACAGCAGCTAGGAGAGCAAGGAGCCAGCGCTCAGTGTGCGCGGCTCCCTGCACACACAGCTAAGCGGTGTGCTCTGGTAACTAATGTAAACATCGGGTAACCATACCCAATGTTTACCTTAGTTACCAGTCTCCGCAGCTTCCTGACGGCGGCTCCGTGCAAGTGCAGCGTCGCTTGCACGTCGCTGCTGGCTGGGGGCTGTTCACTGGTCGCTGGTGAGATCTGCCTGTTTGACAGCTCACCAGCGACCATGTAGCGATGCAGCAGCGATCCTGACCAGGTCAGATCGCTGGTCGGATCGCTGCTGCATCGCTAAGTGTGAAGGTACCCTAACAGGGACGTTCAGGACTTAAAAGCTTTGCCTGTTTGTTTCTGTAATTAAACTCTGATTAGACATTATTGTAACTAAGTTTTTACCAGCTGGACCTAATGATTGGCACTGAGGTCATGCAGTTATTCTGTCCATCAAGACTTACATCTGCTCTTGGAATAATATGTGTTATAACACAGCTGATAGTTTGCTGGATCACTGGACGCCCCTGAACTGTGACTTCTGGGGGACCGACCTCACATGGAGCGTGGCAGGAAAGATTTCATGGACTCAAAGCCTGTCAGTAACAATATAAGAAAACATTTGTTATATATATACCAAATATATATTTCTCCAGAATGTCCCAGAATTCATTTTTCAACACGACAACGCTAGGCCACATGTTCCTCGTTCTACTGTGAGCAGCCTGCTTGGCCTAAATGAGTTTCCATGGCTAAAGCGTCTCCAGACCCATCATGTGATAAGACTAGAAGCGCTGATAGGGTATTACCGGATAACTGGAGTAATATATAAAAATATATACACTCACCTAATGTGGTTTGTGAAAGTCACAACCACTGCCAAGCATAAGATAATGGCGTCTGCCGCAGCCCCACGTGGATGAGTATTCAAACAGGAGAAGAGAAGGGGTTAACGCCACACATCAGCCAAATGAAAATGTAGAGTTGTTGATAAACTAATATCTACTTTATTTCATAGGTCTACGTGTTTCGAGGTTTAAACCTCTTCCTCAGGACCAGAATATCAACAAAAGCAACAAAAAGGCTTTTGTTGATTATTCTGGTCCTGAGGAAGCGGTTTCAACCTCGAAACGCGTAGACCTATGAAATAAAGATCTTAATTTATCAACAACTCTACATTTTCATTTGGCTGATGCGCGGCATTAACCCCTTCTCTTTTCCTGTTTGAATACCTCCTATCATGCACATAGGGGACGTCATTGGTCGATGATTACACAGGAGCTGCCAACAGCGGATCTTGATGATTTACCCATGTGTCATTCAGTCCGCAAAACCTTCCTCAGATCATCAGTAAGCTCATTGGTAGCCGTCTGGTTATAGATGTGGATATTGCTGCTTGTGGCTCAAACTCCAGACTTAATATATGGAGATTATTTGAATTTTCCATTTTTTTTTCATCATTTGTAGATCAGGAACTTGTCTATCCATCCTGTGATTTCCATATTTCACAACATTGCAATTTCAATGTTGCAGAGTACATACATATACTGTTATGTCACTACTGAGCAAACTTCTTCCATTAAATGATTTAGCTAAAATAACAAAATAGCCTTTCCCCACAAGAGCCAATATAACCGCAACTAAAGTAAGATTGAAGCATCACCCAACACCAATCAGTTGAATTCTTTGCAGAACTACCGTATGGCTAATAATCACGGCGGCATTTTCACGTCTCCGTCTGCTATTTGAAGTATGGAGATTTCAAAATGAGATCCATTCTTTACTTTTCTGAATTCCTTCTATAATAAGACGTTGGCTGTGTGTTTCTTTTTATTTCATACTCGCTGACCTTCCAAGTAACCAGTGACCACATTTCAAGAACTCTCCATTAGTTTTACAAAGTGTTTTGCAACCAATTGTCCATTCTGTAAACTATACGGGCATCAGGTGACCTGCAAACTACCCGTCTTGTACTTCTGGAGCAGGATTCACTGACGGGACCAGAGGGGTGGCTTATGGCCAGTTGCAGTGGAGCAAAACTTCTGACTAATGCATGAACAATGCAAAATTTGTAAACTCCGGCACAGCGGAATCAGTTGTTTTTTGGGTTTAAGACAGGATGAGAGGGGGAGATGATAAGCACAGATGTTGCCTAATGGACATAACCCCTTTCACTGAAGAAAGTACTAAGTGATGTGGATTCTTGTGTATGAGAAGTGAAGAATTTACAGATTTATCCTCCACACTAAATAATCTGAGCGAGCAGCTTTCATATTACGTTTCCATTGATCCTCTATCAGCTGTACCATCACATTCAGTCTTGTCTAATCCCACTACAAGAAAGCTTTGCTATTAATGAATATGCTACAGAAAGGCCGATATGTTTTGTCCACCCTGTGATGCCTTCTGCTCTATCCAGAGAACCGAGGCTGGTGGTCTATTGTTTAACATTCTGCCCGGCTGGGAATTAATCATTTAATTACTGTGTTTATGTTGGCACTCAGTCTCAATGGGTCACATTTACATAATAAACTGGTAATACTTTCCAACTGTGCGATTGTGAGGTTTACGTTTACGTCTGTAAGTATCTGGACTGGGAAGGATAAGATCAGGGGATACTAAAGTAGAGAGTGTGGGTCAAAGAGCGAAGACCTCCCCCCAACAGCGCTCGTATACAGACACGCTGTATTTCAACCTGAATATTACGACTATGGGATTCAGACGTCTCGTGAACTGAACCCACATTAGCTTCTATAGGGATCAAAGTTTGATAACGCAGCGTTTTGGTTGGTCTTGTATTTTGAGTATACAGCTAAATTGCATTAATTTGAAATTGACCTTAAAATGGTTGTCCCACATAGACATGTCATGTATCACCTGTCCAAGACGGGTCTCAGACAGCATCAGCTTAAAACTTTGAAATCTTTTTCTAATCTCAGACAACCTCAGCTTTATTCACTGGAAATCTTTTTCTATTCTCAGACAACTTCAGCTTTATTCATTGGAAAATCTTTTTTTTTTTCTATTCTCAGACAGCCTCAACTGTATTCTTTAGAAGCCTTGTTATATTCTTTGACAAGCTCAGCTTTATTCTTTTAAATATTTTTCCATTCTCTCACAACCTCAGCTTTATTATTTTAAATCTTTTCATATTCTCTGACAACCTCAGCTTTATTCTTTGAAATCTTTTTCTATTCTCTGACAACCTCAGCTTTATTCATTGGAAATCTTTTTCCATTCTCTGACAACTTCAGCTTTTATTCTTTGAAATCTTTTTCTATTCTCTGACAACCTCAGCTTTATTTTTTGTAAATCTTCTTTTTTTGTTCTCAGACAACCTCCGCTTTATTCATTGGAAATCTTTTTGTATTCTCTGACAACCTCAGCTTTTTTCTTTGGAAATCTATTTTTCTGTTCTCAGACAACTTCAGCTTTATTCTTTGGAAGCCTTTTTATATTCTTTGATAACCTCAGCTTTATTGGTTTTAAATCTTTTTATATTCTCTGACAACCTTAGCTTTATTCTTTGGAAATGTTTTTCTATTCTCTGACAACTTCAGCTTTATTCTTTGGAAGTCTTCTACTGTTTGCTTGGGCCCATTCAATAAGACATTTATTACATACTGTATCATGTAAATATCTAAGTGTCCTTTTGTGGAACAACTATTTTAAGCCAATGATCTAAAGTAGAAATACAAATAGTCTACAGAAAGTGGTTTCAGAGTCCCCCCACCTCTCAGGGGTATGTGATTACTTTAGGATGCTTTCTTTTGTCTCCATTTAATTTTTTTAGACCAAAATAAAATCTGCTGTTTAAGAACTTTTCTTTCAAGCAGCAATTTATTCTGAATGCTGGAAAAAAGTATTAAAAAATAAACAAGTTCTGTGATGGATTCAGGACATTGAAAGAAGTCCGAAAAACGTTTAATAAGGCAACAAAGAGAACATTTTCAAGTGTTATGGAACAGATGCTTATCTTAACCCCAACGAGGACTGGAATAACAATCTTTCTCAAGGCAGCTTTCTGAGACACTGTACGAGCTGCCGTCCAATACAATACTTCTGTTGTGTAAGACCATCTCACGAAAGCCTCACTCCATTCATTGTCTGCGCTGCGTCCTGGAATGACTCTGTCCTTACATTCCTGAGTACCCCCAGCAAGGACTGCTGAGACAAATGGAGACCCTTCAGCGAGCACAGGTGGGAAAGTCACACACTATTACCTTTCCTACATTATGCTTGTAAAGTACCAGAATTGGCTCAATGAACATTATATTTGTATGTTTTCTGCAGTTTAGCCCTTTTGCTTCCTATCATTATCACTAGAGGAAAAACCCCAGATGCAGTGGATCCATTGGCAGGATCAGCCGACAATCTAATGTGTATGGAGGCCTCCCGACAGAGGAAGAATCTAAGGCTATGTTCACGTTTCCGTTGTTTTGCATCAGCCACATGCGTTGCTTGACACATGGGACTGATGCGTTGTACAAAGTGTGACAAGAAATGCATAGAATTATTCACAAAGAACGGATTCCGTTGGTGCAATGATTTCAGTTTAAAACCTGGGGGGAGAGAGAGAGAGGGGAACTGATTTTCCATGATTTCGGACGTTCTGCTGGACATGCTGGGCATGCTCAGTAAAACGTGACGGATTCCTGCACTGGAATCCGTCGCGTGACGCAGGATAACGGAATCCTGCACTATAGACTTACATTATGCCTCCTGACAGATTCCAACGGAATCCTGCGGGGTGCGTTTTTTTGCCGCAAGAAAAAAACGTTGCATGCTGCGTCCCTGCCGCCCAATGGTCAGTCAGTAAACGAATGATGCGCTGCGCGGCGAATGCAACGCAGGGTCATCAGTCACAATCCGCCGCTCATACAAGTCTATGGGAAACTACTGAATCCGCCAAATGGATTGCGTTGTTTATCAGAGCGGCGGAATGTGACTGATCCTAAATAACGGAAATGTGAACATAGCCTAACACATCAGATTTCTGACGGCCAATCCTTTTGTTCTCTTGGAAAGTCTTAAAGTGGCTGTCTTTCGGAGAAAATGGGCCGCTCATCCTAGCCAGGCGATTGTGTGGTTGAGAGACTTGGAAGCTTTAAGGCCGCTTTACACGCAAGACATCGCTAACGAGATGTTGTTGGGGGTCACGGAATTCGTGACGCACATCCGGCCTCGTTAGCGACATCGTTGCGTGTAAAGTGCCCTTAAGTTTTCGACTAAATTTACTCAATAGGTATCTATTGTGAATGGTGGGGTTTACAGTGATCTAAATGGCGTCAAGAGCTTTGGAAATTGAGGCAATATGGATGGTATCATGTATCCTAGATATTACTATAGTCCCTGCTGCTCTGATAAAGCTTTATATACAGCAGTATTATGAATGAAGGAACACACAAAATGTCCTTATTACACAAGTAAGCCAATAAATAGTTCTGCTTCCGTGCCAGTAATGCTCAGCTCACGTTAAGTAGGTTAATGGAAATCATGTACAGACACTCGAAAAAAAAAAAGACAACAATGAATTCAAACAACCCATTTATAAGATCAAGGACCAAAAAAAAGAAGGACAAAGGATCAAAAGTCAGAAAGAAAAAACGTTCTGTATGTCACAAAAAAAAATTCATGATAAGAAAAACATCAGAAAGAAAGCATTTTATGAATTTGTATGAGCCAAGAATAATAGCAGAGCTTGTGCACCAAAGTATCCCAAACCGGGTCCCTCTACTGAAAGACTGGAGCTAAGCACAGGCCAGTGGGGGATTGGTCATCTCCTGTGGATGAGCGGGGCAGAGGGAACATACATGTGTAAGAAAAGGCGCACATCTGCTGCACCATCTGAATATTTATAGGAGCTCATCCTCTCACTGACTGCTATAGCTGCCATAACCCTCTGTTGGTGGCATGTGTACGTCTGCAATTTACCACTGCGAACAGTGTGCGTGCTCAGAGCAGACCGATATCAATGTGCGTGCTCAGAGCAGACTGCTGACAATGTGCGTGCTCAGAGCAGACTGCTGACAATGTGCGTGCTCAGAGCAGACTGCTGACAATGTGCGTGTTCAGAGCAGACTGCTGACAATGTGAGTGCTCAAAGCAGACTGCTGACAATGTGCGTGCTCAGAGCAGACTGCTGACTATGTGCGTGCTCAGAGCAGACTGCTGACTATGTGCGTGCTCAGAGCAGACTGCTGACAATGTGCGTGCTCAGAGCAGACTGCTGACAATGTGCGTGCTCAGAGCAGACTGCTGACAATGTGCGTGCTCAGAGCAGACTGCTGACAATGTGAGTGCTCAGAGCAGACTGCTGACAATGTGCGTGCTCAGAGCAGACTGCTGACAATGTGCGTGCTCAGAGCAGACTGCTGACAATGTGCGTGCTCAGAGCAGACTGCTGACTATGTGCGTGCTCAGAGCAGACTGCTGATAATGTGCGTGCTCAGAGCAGACTGCTGACAATGTGCGTGCTCAGAGCAGACTGCTGACAATGTGCGTGCTCAGAGCAGACTGCTGACAATGTGCGTGCTCAGAGCAGACTGCTGACATTGTGCGTGCTCAGAGCAGACTGCTGACTATGTGCGTGCTCAGAACAGACTGCTGACAATGTGCGTGCTCAAAGCAGACTGCTGACAATGTGCGTGCTCAGAGCAGACTGCTGACAATGTGCGTGCTCAGAGCAGACTGCTGACAATGTGCGTGCTCAGAGCAGACTGCTGACAATGTGAGTGCTCAGAGCAGACTGCTGACAATGTGCGTGCTCAGAGCAGACTGCTGACAATGTGCGTGCTCAGAGCAGACTGCTGACAATGTGCGTGCTCAGAGCAGACTGCTGACAATGTGCGTGCTCAGAGCAGACTGCTGACAATGTACCTGCTCAGAGCAGACTGCTGACAATGTGCGTGCTCAGAGCAGACTGCTGACAATGTGCGTGCTCAGAGCAGACTGCTGATAATGTGCGTGCTCAGAGCAGACTGCTGACAATGTGCGTGCTCAGAGCAGACCGATATCAATGTGCGTGCTCAGAGCAGACTGCTGACAATGTGCGTGCTCAGAGCTGACTGCTGACAATGTGCGTGCTCAGAGCAGACTGCTGACTATGTGCGTGCTCAGAGCTGACTGCTGACAATGTGCGTGCTCAGAGCAGACTGCTGACATTGTGCGTGCTCAGAGCAGACTGCTGACAATGTGCGTGTTCAAAGCAGACTGCTGACAACGTGCGTGCTCAGAGCAGACTGCTGACAATGTGCCTGCTCAGAGCAGACTGCTGACAATGTGCCTGCTCAGAGCAGACTGCTGACAATGTGAGTGCTCAGAGCTGACTGCTGACAATGTGCGTGCTCAGAGCAGACTGCTGACAATGTGCGTGCTCAGAGCAGACTGCTGACAATGTGCGTGCTCAGAGCAGACTGCTGACAATGTGCGTGCTCAGAGCAGACTGCTGACAATGTGCGTGCTCAGAGCAGACTGCTGACAATGTGTGTGCTCAGAGCAGACTGCTGACAATGTGCGTGCTCAGAGCAGACTGCTGACAATGTGCGTGCTCAGAGCAGACTGCTGACAATGTGCGTGCTCAGAGCAGACTGCTGACAATGTGTGTGCTCAGAGCAGACTGCTGACAATGTGCGTGCTCAGAGCAGACTGCTGACAATGTGCGTGCTCAGAGCAGACTGCTGACAACGTGCGTGCTCAGAGC
Source organism: Anomaloglossus baeobatrachus (assembly GCF_048569485.1). Taxonomy (NCBI): domain Eukaryota; kingdom Metazoa; phylum Chordata; class Amphibia; order Anura; family Aromobatidae; genus Anomaloglossus; species Anomaloglossus baeobatrachus. The sequence goes on from NW_027444104.1 coordinate 22,278, forward strand.
AGACTGCTGACAACGTGCGTGCTCAAAGCAGACTGCTGACAATGTGCGTGCTCAGAGCTGACTGCTGACAATGTGCGTGCTCAGAGCAGACTGCTGACAATGTGCGTGCTCAGAGCAGACTGCTGACATTGTGCGTGCTCAGAGCAGACTGCTGACAATGTGCGTGCTCAGAGCAGACTGCTGACAATGTGAGTGCTCAGAGCAGACTGCTGACAATGTGCGTGCTCAGAGCAGACTGCTGACAATGTGCGTGCTCAGAGCAGACTGCTGACAATGTGCGTGCTCAGAGCAGACTGCTGACAATGTGAGTGCTCAGAGCAGACTGCTGACAATGTGCGTGCTCAGAGCAGACTGCTGATAATGTGCGTGCTCAGAGCTGACTGCTGACAATGTGCGTGCTCAGAGCAGACTGCTGACAATGTGCGTGCTCAGAGCAGACTGCTGACATTGTGCGTGCTCAGAGCAGACTGCTGACAATGTGCGTGCTCAGAGCTGACTGCTGACATTGTGCGTGCTCAGAGCAGACTGCTGACAATGTGCGTGCTCAGAGCAGACTGCTGACATTGTGCGTGCTCAGAGCAGACTGCTGACAATGTGCGTGCTCAGAGCAGACTGCTGACAATGTGAGTGCTCAGAGCAGACTGCTGACAATGTGCGTGCTCAGAGCAGACTGCTGACAATGTGCGTGCTCAGAGCAGACTGCTGACAATGTGCGTGCTCAGAGCAGACTGCTGACAATGTGAGTGCTCAGAGCAGACTGCTGACAATGTGCGTGCTCAGAGCAGACTGCTGATAATGTGCGTGCTCAGAGCTGACTGCTGACAATGTGCGTGCTCAGAGCAGACTGCTGACAATGTGCGTGCTCAGAGCAGACTGCTGACATTGTGCGTGCTCAGAGCAGACTGCTGACAATGTGCGTGCTCAGAGCTGACTGCTGACATTGTGCGTGCTCAGAGCAGACTGCTGACAATGTGCGTGCTCAGAGCAGACTGCTGACTATGTGCGTGCTCAGAGCAGACTGCTGACAATGTGCGTGCTCAGAGCAGACTGCTGACAATGTGCGTGCTCAGAGCAGACTGCTGACAATGTGCGTGCTCAGAGCAGACTGCTGACAATGTGCGTGCTCAGAGCAGACTGCTGACAATGTGCGTGCTCAGAGCAGACTGCTGACAATGTGCGAGCTCAGAGCAGACTGCTGACAATGTGCGTGCTCAGAGCAGACTGCTGACAATGTGCGTGCTCAGAGCAGACTGCTGACAATGTGCGTGCGCAGAGCACACCGCTATCAATGTGCGAGCTCAGAGCTGACTGCTGACAATGTGCGAGCTCAGAGCTGACTGCTGACAATGTGTGTGCTCAGAGCTGACTGCTGACAATGTGCGTGCTCAGAGCAGACTGCTGATAATGTGCATGCTCAGAGCAGACTGCTGACAATGTGCGTGCTCAGAGCAGACTGCTATCAATGTGCGACCTCAGAGCTGACTGCTATCAATGTGCGAGCTCAGAGCAGACTGCTGACAATGTGCATGCTCAGAGCAGACTGCTGACAATGTGCATGCTCAGAGCAGACTGCTGACAATGTGCATGCTCAGAGCAGACTGCTGATAATGTGCGTGCTCAGAGCAGACTGCTGACAATGTGCGTGCTCAGAGCAGACTGCTGACAATGTGTGTGCTCAGAGCAGACTGCTGACAATGTGCGTGCTCAGAGCAGACTGCTGACAATGTGCGTGCTCAGAGCAGACTGCTGACAATGTGCGTGCTCAGAGCAGACTGCTGACAATGTGCGTGCTCAGAGCAGACTGCTGACAATGTGCGTGCTCAGAGCAGACTGCTGACAATGTGCGTGCTCAGAGCAGACTGCTGACAATGTGAGTGCTCAGAGCAGACTGCTGACAATGTGAGTGCTCAGAGCAGACTGCTGACAATGTGCGTGCTCAGAGCAGACTGCTGACAATGTGCGTGCTCAGAGCAGACTGCTGACAATGTGCGTGCTCAGAGCAGACTGCTGACAATGTGCGTGCTCAGAGCAGACTGCTGACAATGTGCGTGCTCAGAGCAGACTGCTGACAATGTGCGTGCTCAGAGCAGACTGCTGACAATGTGCGTGCTCAGAGCAGACTGCTGACAATGTGAGTGCTCAGAGCAGACTGCTGACAATGTGAGTGCTCAGAGCAGACTGCTGACAATGTGCGTGCTCAGAGCAGACTGCTGATAATGTGCGTGCTCAGAGCAGACTGCTGACATTGTGCGTGCTCAGAGCAGACTGCTGACAATGTGCGTGCTCAGAGCAGACTGCTGACGATGTGCGTGCTCAGAGCAGACTGCTGACAATGTGCGTGCTCAGAGCAGACTGCTGACAATGTGCGTGCTCAGAGCAGACTGCTGACAATGTGCGTGCTCAGAGCAGACTGCTGACAATGTGCGTGCTCAGAGCAGACTGCTGACAATGTGCGTGCTCAGAGCAGACTGCTGACAATGTGCGTGCTCAGAGCAGACTGCTGACAATGCCACTTTTTTCCTCATGTCTTCTCTAGAAATCTGTAAGGAAGTTTGTTGGAATAGTTCAGTGATCCATACCTGGGGAAATCCTTTATGGAGCTCCTGCCAGAAATTTGGCATTCCCACTGAAGCTGGAGGTAAACCGCATACAGCGCTGAAAACAGCACAGCGTGGTACACTGTATGTTGGTTCTTCTTAAGTACTTGCAAGGTGTTGGGCCTTTCCCGATTTGATATTGATGACCCATTGTGAAATTTAGGTCATCAATATATCTGCACATGAAAGAAAAAACCCGTGCACAGGTCCATGGGCTTAGACTGACGCAAGGTTTCTTAATAAAGAAATAAATTGTTCCAGCTCTTACCAGAATCTCTTCCACAAGACCAGTGGTTTGGATGCTGATGGTCACTGCCCTTCATCTATATAATTGACCAATATCCCAAAAAATGCACAATTTAAGTTATAAGTATTTAGAGAAAAAAAATCAGATTTCTTCAATTTCCGCTATAATTCACTGTCGCTCTTTGGTCACTACCATCTCCTGATGTGTTTCTGCCCTTTTATTTCTTCCTTTCCATTTACTTTGACTAATTTTGAAGTTTGTTAGCACATCAGTTCACATCTGGATGGGTGTGAGCGTACTGCAAACACATCTGTGCCGAACGCTATAATAAAAAGACAAACACAGTGACCATCCTGGCTTTCATTGTGTAAGACTCTCCAAGAATGCGTTTCCACGTGTGGCAGGGCAGCTGGTGTCTGCGACCAGGGAGAAGGCTGATGGACGCGTGATGCAGAACAGTATGTGTATCTGGAACACATTACTCTTTCTATATGGGTTGGTGGTCTCTGAAAGTGGTTTTGGGACTGTGTAGCTTTATGTAGTGACATGTGAAAGTGGTTCCCAGCTCGTGCTCTAAAGTCTTCTTCATGCTAATGCTATTGGGTCAGTACAGTCAATCCCCGTCCCATAGACAACAGATCCTAACATTTCCCACAGCGATTTCTGTTTCCCGCAAACAAGTTGAAATTGAGTGATACCCTGGCCTTGTATATGCGAAAGCCACATATCCAAATTTTACTCCATCTGACGGTACTTAATTTAAAGGGTTATGCCAGAAAAATCAAATTATTCCCTATTCACAGGATAGAGGATAACTTACTGATACCTAGGGCATCAAGCATTGGAAACCCCACTAATCCCAAGAATCGCACTCTGCAACCCCATCCTCGATGCAACGGAGGTGCCCATGCTCCCCAGCAATCAGAAATAGTCCCCTATTCCATGGCAATGGAATAACTTGATTTTTTTGGAATAAATTTTTTAAACCTTCTTGCACCTAAAGAAAAAAAGTATACTTTAGTTCACTATGTGCCTGACATCCAATCTTAGAGGTACTCCAAAAAATTCATCCATGAAACAGTCTATTTATCTCTGTAATGTGGCAGGTGTTAATTGTTGCAAGCTGTTACCTGAATTTGCGCTTAGTTATCAGCCGTTGAAGGTGTAAAGGAGGCTTAAAACCTGTTATCTGAGATATTTTCTCCTACAGAGGGTGAGACTATCCTTTTTAAAACGACTTTTCTATTTGGATCATGCTGCCCAAACCCCGGACAGCAGGAATCAAAACCTCTCCCAAACCCCGGACATTAGGAATCAAAACCTTGCCCAAACTCCGGACACAAGGAATCAAAACCTGACCCAAACCCTGGACAGCAGGAATCAAAACCTGGCCTAAACCCTGGACAGCAGGAATCAAAACCTGGCCTAAACCCTGGACAGCAGGAATCAAAACCTGGCCCAAACCCCGGACAGAAGTAATCAAAACCTGACCCAAGCCCTTGACAGCAGGAATCAAAACCTGGACCAAACACTGAACAGCAGGAATCAAAACCTGGACCAAACCCCGGACAGCAGGAATCAAAACCTGGACCAAACCCCGGACAGCAGTAATCAAAACCTGGACGAAACACCGGACAGCAGGAATAAAAACCTGGACCACACCCCAGACAGCAGGAATCAAAACCTGGCCCAAACCTTAGATAGCAGGAATCAAAACCTGGCCCAAACCCTAGACAGCAGGAATCAAAACCTGGCCCAAACCCTGGACAGCATGAATGAAAACCTGGCTGTGTGAATACAACCAGGTTTGTTGGTCTCTGAAATCCTGTGGGATTTCATGGAAAATTTAGTTTAAATATATGGCCCTAGAACCACAGAAAGAGATGGTGGGGTTGTCCTTACCCCATTCCTGTCAGTCGCCTGGAACGAGGTGTGCAGAATCCGACTGATCAGACTCCTATTGTCTCATCCGGTGATCCCAGTCAGGCCCTTCAAACTATGTTTCCCTCTGAAAAGCTGCCGTTTTTGCAGAGAAATATAGTATATCACAAAAGTGATCCTCAGAGAATTATTTGCCATGAGGAGCCATGCTGAACTTCCAGTGACCAGTATGAGAGAGTGTGTGAGAGTTAACACCAAATATAACACACCTTCCCCCATCCCCTGACACCTTGTAACAGTGAGTCACATGACACCGGGGAGGGAAGATGGCTAATAGGGCACAATTTGGCCATTTTCACTTTGGGGTGTACTCACTTTTGTTGCCAGCGATTTTTACATTAATGGCTGTATGTTAAGTTATACACAGTTATACAAGCTGAAACTGACTACAGCGCATTGTATTAAAGTGTCAGATTTTCAGTGTTGTCCCATGGAAAGATATATTAAAGTATTTACAAAAATGCGAGGGGTGTACTAATTTTTGTGATATACTGTACATACCTGGCTCTGATATATGCCAGGTTCTGCCTCCAGTTTGGACAGGTTTAATAGAGTGACAGGTGCACTTTGGGATGTAAGGCCCCATAATAAATATATGGATCGTTTGCGCTAATGTCGTAATATGGGATAAAACAGTGTCCTGACCCGTTGCAGGATCATTTAGCCTTTCCGTCGGGCATTAAGATGGTTCATATATTTATACACAAAGAGAAGGTGCAGATAATAAGACAAGGGATAGAAAGCAGAGAGTGAATAGCTAAAGCTGTAAATGGCTCCAGCAGCTTGTAGATAAGAAACGAAAGCCTTCACGTGCGGTGATTGAGGTCTGGTCCATGGCTGTGATGCCCCCATCACGTCTGAGACTCATTTCTTAGAGATGTTGATCGCATTTTTCCCACCAATTTAATGTTGTCAGGATTTTATACCCATGAAGACTTTTACTGCTTTTTGTTCTGATCTCAAAATCTGCACAAACACTGTGATGTTTAGAAGGATTTTTTTTGATCAAAGGATACCATTCAAAAACAATCACGAATCTGATTTTTAGGCTACATGCGCACGCTGCTTTTTTTTGCTACTTTTTTGGCTGCAGTTTTGTCAGCTGAACTTTCTGACATCTGACTTCCCAGCAAAGTCTATGAGAAGTCAGATTTGTCATGCGCACACTGCAGTTTATTTGTCAGCGTTTTTTTTGTCAAAAGTTTGTGACAAAAAAAATGCATGTTCATTCTTACTGCGTTTTTGTCAACATTTGTCACCCATTGAAATCAATGAGGGCATCAAAAACGCAGGAAAAATGCATGCTAATCACAAGTGGTGCATTTTACCTGCCTTTTACCTGCGTTTTTGGTACCAAAAACGCAGGTGATTTGTCAGGAAGTGAGGTAACAGGCAAGTGGTCCCGTCCCATCCCGTCCTCCACGTGTTCCCCGAAGTACCGCTGTGCCCAGGGGAGATGATGTGGAGGACGAAGACTATCAGCAGCGGCGGCAGCCAGAGGGAAAAATCAATGTTTTCAGCTGTCAATGTCCATCTCCCTCTCACTGCCGCCGCTCATAGTCCCGTCCTCCACATCATCTCCCCTGTGCGTGCACGCTGGGGACAGCGGTACTTCGGGGAACACGTGGAGGACGGGACTATCAGCGGCGGCGGCAGCGAGAGGGGGATGGACATTGGCAGCTGAAAACATTGATTTTTCCCTCTCGCTGCCGCCGCTGATAGTCCCGTCCTCCACGTGTTCCCCGAAGTACCGCTGTCCCAAGCGTGCATGCACAGGGTAGATGATGGACCCCTCTCGCTGCCACCGCCGCCGCTGATAGTCCCGTCCTCCACGCTCCTGTCAGCTCCACGCAGTAGCGCGATCAGCTGAGCTGTCACTGAGGTTACTCGCGGCCACCGCTGGATTCAGCGGTGGCCGCGGGTAACCTCAGTGACAGCTCAGCTGATCACGCGGCTGTCTTCAGTTGCTACGTGGAGCTGACCGGAGCGGAGGTGTCTGCTGCTGCTCCGGTCACCTGCATGTAGCAGAGCTGGATGCGACGCTGGAGGTCCGTGGATTACGCTGGACATGGAGGGCTTTGTCGGGGTTAATAAATTGGTGATGAGGGAATTTGTTAGTGTTTTTTATTTATAATAAAGGATTTTTCGGGTGTGTGTGTGTTTATTTACTGTAACTTACAGATTAATCATG
>NW_027444105.1:0-238953 GCF_048569485.1 Anomaloglossus baeobatrachus
TAAGGCATTTCGCGCATACATGAAATGAACACATTTTTCTCCAAAACTATAACAGATGCAAGCTTGTCCTGTTTGGTGGAGATGATATTTAATAAAATAAGTAGAAATCCACTAAAAGTTTTGTTTGGTTATCTTGCAATCCCGAGATAATCGTCTCCATGCTCCAAATCCATTTTAAAGCCATTTTTAAGGCATTTCGCGCATACATGAAATGAACACATTTTTCTCCAAAACTATAACAGATGCAAGCTTGTCCTGTTTGGTGGAGATGATATTTAATAAAATAAGTAGAAATCCACTAAAAGTTTTGTTTGGTTATCTTGCAATCCCGAGATAATCGTCTCCATGCTCCAAATCCATTTTAAAGCCATTTTTAAGGCATTTCGCGCATACATGAAATGAACACATTTTTCTCCAAAACTATAACAGATGCAAGCTTGTCCTGTTTGGTGGAGATGATATTTAATAAAATAAGTAGAAATCCACTAAAAGTTTTGTTTGGTTATCTTGCAATCCCGAGATAATCGTCTCCATGCTCCAAATCCATTTTAAAGCCATTTTTAAGGCATTTCGCGCATACATGAAATGAACACATTTTTCTCCAAAACTATAACAGATGCAAGCTTGTCCTGTTTGGTGGAGATGATATTTAATAAAATAAGTAGAAATCCACTAAAAGTTTTGTTTGGTTATCTTGCAATCCCGAGATAATCGTCTCCATGCTCCAAATCCATTTTAAAGCCATTTTTAAGGCATTTCGCGCATACATGAAATGAACACATTTTTCTCCAAAACTATAACAGATGCAAGCTTGTCCTGTTTGGTGGAGATGATATTTAATAAAATAAGTAGAAATCCACTAAAAGTTTTGTTTGGTTATCTTGCAATCCCGAGATAATCGTCTCCATGCTCCAAATCCATTTTAAAGCCATTTTTAAGGCATTTCGCGCATACATGAAATGAACACATTTTTCTCCAAAACTATAACAGATGCAAGCTTGTCCTGTTTGGTGGAGATGATATTTAATAAAATAAGTAGAAATCCACTAAAAGTTTTGTTTGGTTATCTTGCAATCCCGAGATAATCGTCTCCATGCTCCAAATCCATTTTAAAGCCATTTTTAAGGCATTTCGCGCATACATGAAATGAACACATTTTTCTCCAAAACTATAACAGATGCAAGCTTGTCCTGTTTGGTGGAGATGATATTTAATAAAATAAGTAGAAATCCACTAAAAGTTTTGTTTGGTTATCTTGCAATCCCGAGATAATCGTCTCCATGCTCCAAATCCATTTTAAAGCCATTTTTAAGGCATTTCGCGCATACATGAAATGAACACATTTTTCTCCAAAACTATAACAGATGCAAGCTTGTCCTGTTTGGTGGAGATGATATTTAATAAAATAAGTAGAAATCCACTAAAAGTTTTGTTTGGTTATCTTGCAATCCCGAGATAATCGTCTCCATGCTCCAAATCCATTTTAAAGCCATTTTTAAGGCATTTCGCGCATACATGAAATGAACACATTTTTCTCCAAAACTATAACAGATGCAAGCTTGTCCTGTTTGGTGGAGATGATATTTAATAAAATAAGTAGAAATCCACTAAAAGTTTTGTTTGGTTATCTTGCAATCCCGAGATAATCGTCTCCATGCTCCAAATCCATTTTAAAGCCATTTTTAAGGCATTTCGCGCATACATGAAATGAACACATTTTTCTCCAAAACTATAACAGATGCAAGCTTGTCCTGTTTGGTGGAGATGATATTTAATAAAATAAGTAGAAATCCACTAAAAGTTTTGTTTGGTTATCTTGCAATCCCGAGATAATCGTCTCCATGCTCCAAATCCATTTTAAAGCCATTTTTAAGGCATTTCGCGCATACATGAAATGAACACATTTTTCTCCAAAACTATAACAGATGCAAGCTTGTCCTGTTTGGTGGAGATGATATTTAATAAAATAAGTAGAAATCCACTAAAAGTTTTGTTTGGTTATCTTGCAATCCCGAGATAATCGTCTCCATGCTCCAAATCCATTTTAAAGCCATTTTTAAGGCATTTCGCGCATACATGAAATGAACACATTTTTCTCCAAAACTATAACAGATGCAAGCTTGTCCTGTTTGGTGGAGATGATATTTAATAAAATAAGTAGAAATCCACTAAAAGTTTTGTTTGGTTATCTTGCAATCCCGAGATAATCGTCTCCATGCTCCAAATCCATTTTAAAGCCATTTTTAAGGCATTTCGCGCATACATGAAATGAACACATTTTTCTCCAAAACTATAACAGATGCAAGCTTGTCCTGTTTGGTGGAGATGATATTTAATAAAATAAGTAGAAATCCACTAAAAGTTTTGTTTGGTTATCTTGCAATCCCGAGATAATCGTCTCCATGCTCCAAATCCATTTTAAAGCCATTTTTAAGGCATTTCGCGCATACATGAAATGAACACATTTTTCTCCAAAACTATAACAGATGCAAGCTTGTCCTGTTTGGTGGAGATGATATTTAATAAAATAAGTAGAAATCCACTAAAAGTTTTGTTTGGTTATCTTGCAATCCCGAGATAATCGTCTCCATGCTCCAAATCCATTTTAAAGCCATTTTTAAGGCATTTCGCGCATACATGAAATGAACACATTTTTCTCCAAAACTATAACAGATGCAAGCTTGTCCTGTTTGGTGGAGATGATATTTAATAAAATAAGTAGAAATCCACTAAAAGTTTTGTTTGGTTATCTTGCAATCCCGAGATAATCGTCTCCATGCTCCAAATCCATTTTAAAGCCATTTTTAAGGCATTTCGCGCATACATGAAATGAACACATTTTTCTCCAAAACTATAACAGATGCAAGCTTGTCCTGTTTGGTGGAGATGATATTTAATAAAATAAGTAGAAATCCACTAAAAGTTTTGTTTGGTTATCTTGCAATCCCGAGATAATCGTCTCCATGCTCCAAATCCATTTTAAAGCCATTTTTAAGGCATTTCGCGCATACATGAAATGAACACATTTTTCTCCAAAACTATAACAGATGCAAGCTTGTCCTGTTTGGTGGAGATGATATTTAATAAAATAAGTAGAAATCCACTAAAAGTTTTGTTTGGTTATCTTGCAATCCCGAGATAATCGTCTCCATGCTCCAAATCCATTTTAAAGCCATTTTTAAGGCATTTCGCGCATACATGAAATGAACACATTTTTCTCCAAAACTATAACAGATGCAAGCTTGTCCTGTTTGGTGGAGATGATATTTAATAAAATAAGTAGAAATCCACTAAAAGTTTTGTTTGGTTATCTTGCAATCCCGAGATAATCGTCTCCATGCTCCAAATCCATTTTAAAGCCATTTTTAAGGCATTTCGCGCATACATGAAATGAACACATTTTTCTCCAAAACTATAACAGATGCAAGCTTGTCCTGTTTGGTGGAGATGATATTTAATAAAATAAGTAGAAATCCACTAAAAGTTTTGTTTGGTTATCTTGCAATCCCGAGATAATCGTCTCCATGCTCCAAATCCATTTTAAAGCCATTTTTAAGGCATTTCGCGCATACATGAAATGAACACATTTTTCTCCAAAACTATAACAGATGCAAGCTTGTCCTGTTTGGTGGAGATGATATTTAATAAAATAAGTAGAAATCCACTAAAAGTTTTGTTTGGTTATCTTGCAATCCCGAGATAATCGTCTCCATGCTCCAAATCCATTTTAAAGCCATTTTTAAGGCATTTCGCGCATACATGAAATGAACACATTTTTCTCCAAAACTATAACAGATGCAAGCTTGTCCTGTTTGGTGGAGATGATATTTAATAAAATAAGTAGAAATCCACTAAAAGTTTTGTTTGGTTATCTTGCAATCCCGAGATAATCGTCTCCATGCTCCAAATCCATTTTAAAGCCATTTTTAAGGCATTTCGCGCATACATGAAATGAACACATTTTTCTCCAAAACTATAACAGATGCAAGCTTGTCCTGTTTGGTGGAGATGATATTTAATAAAATAAGTAGAAATCCACTAAAAGTTTTGTTTGGTTATCTTGCAATCCCGAGATAATCGTCTCCATGCTCCAAATCCATTTTAAAGCCATTTTTAAGGCATTTCGCGCATACATGAAATGAACACATTTTTCTCCAAAACTATAACAGATGCAAGCTTGTCCTGTTTGGTGGAGATGATATTTAATAAAATAAGTAGAAATCCACTAAAAGTTTTGTTTGGTTATCTTGCAATCCCGAGATAATCGTCTCCATGCTCCAAATCCATTTTAAAGCCATTTTTAAGGCATTTCGCGCATACATGAAATGAACACATTTTTCTCCAAAACTATAACAGATGCAAGCTTGTCCTGTTTGGTGGAGATGATATTTAATAAAATAAGTAGAAATCCACTAAAAGTTTTGTTTGGTTATCTTGCAATCCCGAGATAATCGTCTCCATGCTCCAAATCCATTTTAAAGCCATTTTTAAGGCATTTCGCGCATACATGAAATGAACACATTTTTCTCCAAAACTATAACAGATGCAAGCTTGTCCTGTTTGGTGGAGATGATATTTAATAAAATAAGTAGAAATCCACTAAAAGTTTTGTTTGGTTATCTTGCAATCCCGAGATAATCGTCTCCATGCTCCAAATCCATTTTAAAGCCATTTTTAAGGCATTTCGCGCATACATGAAATGAACACATTTTTCTCCAAAACTATAACAGATGCAAGCTTGTCCTGTTTGGTGGAGATGATATTTAATAAAATAAGTAGAAATCCACTAAAAGTTTTGTTTGGTTATCTTGCAATCCCGAGATAATCGTCTCCATGCTCCAAATCCATTTTAAAGCCATTTTTAAGGCATTTCGCGCATACATGAAATGAACACATTTTTCTCCAAAACTATAACAGATGCAAGCTTGTCCTGTTTGGTGGAGATGATATTTAATAAAATAAGTAGAAATCCACTAAAAGTTTTGTTTGGTTATCTTGCAATCCCGAGATAATCGTCTCCATGCTCCAAATCCATTTTAAAGCCATTTTTAAGGCATTTCGCGCATACATGAAATGAACACATTTTTCTCCAAAACTATAACAGATGCAAGCTTGTCCTGTTTGGTGGAGATGATATTTAATAAAATAAGTAGAAATCCACTAAAAGTTTTGTTTGGTTATCTTGCAATCCCGAGATAATCGTCTCCATGCTCCAAATCCATTTTAAAGCCATTTTTAAGGCATTTCGCGCATACATGAAATGAACACATTTTTCTCCAAAACTATAACAGATGCAAGCTTGTCCTGTTTGGTGGAGATGATATTTAATAAAATAAGTAGAAATCCACTAAAAGTTTTGTTTGGTTATCTTGCAATCCCGAGATAATCGTCTCCATGCTCCAAATCCATTTTAAAGCCATTTTTAAGGCATTTCGCGCATACATGAAATGAACACATTTTTCTCCAAAACTATAACAGATGCAAGCTTGTCCTGTTTGGTGGAGATGATATTTAATAAAATAAGTAGAAATCCACTAAAAGTTTTGTTTGGTTATCTTGCAATCCCGAGATAATCGTCTCCATGCTCCAAATCCATTTTAAAGCCATTTTTAAGGCATTTCGCGCATACATGAAATGAACACATTTTTCTCCAAAACTATAACAGATGCAAGCTTGTCCTGTTTGGTGGAGATGATATTTAATAAAATAAGTAGAAATCCACTAAAAGTTTTGTTTGGTTATCTTGCAATCCCGAGATAATCGTCTCCATGCTCCAAATCCATTTTAAAGCCATTTTTAAGGCATTTCGCGCATACATGAAATGAACACATTTTTCTCCAAAACTATAACAGATGCAAGCTTGTCCTGTTTGGTGGAGATGATATTTAATAAAATAAGTAGAAATCCACTAAAAGTTTTGTTTGGTTATCTTGCAATCCCGAGATAATCGTCTCCATGCTCCAAATCCATTTTAAAGCCATTTTTAAGGCATTTCGCGCATACATGAAATGAACACATTTTTCTCCAAAACTATAACAGATGCAAGCTTGTCCTGTTTGGTGGAGATGATATTTAATAAAATAAGTAGAAATCCACTAAAAGTTTTGTTTGGTTATCTTGCAATCCCGAGATAATCGTCTCCATGCTCCAAATCCATTTTAAAGCCATTTTTAAGGCATTTCGCGCATACATGAAATGAACACATTTTTCTCCAAAACTATAACAGATGCAAGCTTGTCCTGTTTGGTGGAGATGATATTTAATAAAATAAGTAGAAATCCACTAAAAGTTTTGTTTGGTTATCTTGCAATCCCGAGATAATCGTCTCCATGCTCCAAATCCATTTTAAAGCCATTTTTAAGGCATTTCGCGCATACATGAAATGAACACATTTTTCTCCAAAACTATAACAGATGCAAGCTTGTCCTGTTTGGTGGAGATGATATTTAATAAAATAAGTAGAAATCCACTAAAAGTTTTGTTTGGTTATCTTGCAATCCCGAGATAATCGTCTCCATGCTCCAAATCCATTTTAAAGCCATTTTTAAGGCATTTCGCGCATACATGAAATGAACACATTTTTCTCCAAAACTATAACAGATGCAAGCTTGTCCTGTTTGGTGGAGATGATATTTAATAAAATAAGTAGAAATCCACTAAAAGTTTTGTTTGGTTATCTTGCAATCCCGAGATAATCGTCTCCATGCTCCAAATCCATTTTAAAGCCATTTTTAAGGCATTTCGCGCATACATGAAATGAACACATTTTTCTCCAAAACTATAACAGATGCAAGCTTGTCCTGTTTGGTGGAGATGATATTTAATAAAATAAGTAGAAATCCACTAAAAGTTTTGTTTGGTTATCTTGCAATCCCGAGATAATCGTCTCCATGCTCCAAATCCATTTTAAAGCCATTTTTAAGGCATTTCGCGCATACATGAAATGAACACATTTTTCTCCAAAACTATAACAGATGCAAGCTTGTCCTGTTTGGTGGAGATGATATTTAATAAAATAAGTAGAAATCCACTAAAAGTTTTGTTTGGTTATCTTGCAATCCCGAGATAATCGTCTCCATGCTCCAAATCCATTTTAAAGCCATTTTTAAGGCATTTCGCGCATACATGAAATGAACACATTTTTCTCCAAAACTATAACAGATGCAAGCTTGTCCTGTTTGGTGGAGATGATATTTAATAAAATAAGTAGAAATCCACTAAAAGTTTTGTTTGGTTATCTTGCAATCCCGAGATAATCGTCTCCATGCTCCAAATCCATTTTAAAGCCATTTTTAAGGCATTTCGCGCATACATGAAATGAACACATTTTTCTCCAAAACTATAACAGATGCAAGCTTGTCCTGTTTGGTGGAGATGATATTTAATAAAATAAGTAGAAATCCACTAAAAGTTTTGTTTGGTTATCTTGCAATCCCGAGATAATCGTCTCCATGCTCCAAATCCATTTTAAAGCCATTTTTAAGGCATTTCGCGCATACATGAAATGAACACATTTTTCTCCAAAACTATAACAGATGCAAGCTTGTCCTGTTTGGTGGAGATGATATTTAATAAAATAAGTAGAAATCCACTAAAAGTTTTGTTTGGTTATCTTGCAATCCCGAGATAATCGTCTCCATGCTCCAAATCCATTTTAAAGCCATTTTTAAGGCATTTCGCGCATACATGAAATGAACACATTTTTCTCCAAAACTATAACAGATGCAAGCTTGTCCTGTTTGGTGGAGATGATATTTAATAAAATAAGTAGAAATCCACTAAAAGTTTTGTTTGGTTATCTTGCAATCCCGAGATAATCGTCTCCATGCTCCAAATCCATTTTAAAGCCATTTTTAAGGCATTTCGCGCATACATGAAATGAACACATTTTTCTCCAAAACTATAACAGATGCAAGCTTGTCCTGTTTGGTGGAGATGATATTTAATAAAATAAGTAGAAATCCACTAAAAGTTTTGTTTGGTTATCTTGCAATCCCGAGATAATCGTCTCCATGCTCCAAATCCATTTTAAAGCCATTTTTAAGGCATTTCGCGCATACATGAAATGAACACATTTTTCTCCAAAACTATAACAGATGCAAGCTTGTCCTGTTTGGTGGAGATGATATTTAATAAAATAAGTAGAAATCCACTAAAAGTTTTGTTTGGTTATCTTGCAATCCCGAGATAATCGTCTCCATGCTCCAAATCCATTTTAAAGCCATTTTTAAGGCATTTCGCGCATACATGAAATGAACACATTTTTCTCCAAAACTATAACAGATGCAAGCTTGTCCTGTTTGGTGGAGATGATATTTAATAAAATAAGTAGAAATCCACTAAAAGTTTTGTTTGGTTATCTTGCAATCCCGAGATAATCGTCTCCATGCTCCAAATCCATTTTAAAGCCATTTTTAAGGCATTTCGCGCATACATGAAATGAACACATTTTTCTCCAAAACTATAACAGATGCAAGCTTGTCCTGTTTGGTGGAGATGATATTTAATAAAATAAGTAGAAATCCACTAAAAGTTTTGTTTGGTTATCTTGCAATCCCGAGATAATCGTCTCCATGCTCCAAATCCATTTTAAAGCCATTTTTAAGGCATTTCGCGCATACATGAAATGAACACATTTTTCTCCAAAACTATAACAGATGCAAGCTTGTCCTGTTTGGTGGAGATGATATTTAATAAAATAAGTAGAAATCCACTAAAAGTTTTGTTTGGTTATCTTGCAATCCCGAGATAATCGTCTCCATGCTCCAAATCCATTTTAAAGCCATTTTTAAGGCATTTCGCGCATACATGAAATGAACACATTTTTCTCCAAAACTATAACAGATGCAAGCTTGTCCTGTTTGGTGGAGATGATATTTAATAAAATAAGTAGAAATCCACTAAAAGTTTTGTTTGGTTATCTTGCAATCCCGAGATAATCGTCTCCATGCTCCAAATCCATTTTAAAGCCATTTTTAAGGCATTTCGCATTAAATATCATCTCCACCAAACAGGACAAGCTTGCATCTGTTATAGTTTTGGAGAAAAATGTGTTCATTTCATGTATGCGCGAAATGCCTTAAAAATGGCTTTAAAATGGATTTGGAGCATGGAGACGATTATCTCGGGATTGCAAGATAACCAAACAAAACTTTTAGTGGATTTCTACTTATTTTATTAAATATCATCTCCACCAAACAGGACAAGCTTGCATCTGTTATAGTTTTGGAGAAAAATGTGTTCATTTCATGTATGCGCGAAATGCCTTAAAAATGGCTTTAAAATGGATTTGGAGCATGGAGACGATTATCTCGGGATTGCAAGATAACCAAACAAAACTTTTAGTGGATTTCTACTTATTTTATTAAATATCATCTCCACCAAACAGGACAAGCTTGCATCTGTTATAGTTTTGGAGAAAAATGTGTTCATTTCATGTATGCGCGAAATGCCTTAAAAATGGCTTTAAAATGGATTTGGAGCATGGAGACGATTATCTCGGGATTGCAAGATAACCAAACAAAACTTTTAGTGGATTTCTACTTATTTTATTAAATATCATCTCCACCAAACAGGACAAGCTTGCATCTGTTATAGTTTTGGAGAAAAATGTGTTCATTTCATGTATGCGCGAAATGCCTTAAAAATGGCTTTAAAATGGATTTGGAGCATGGAGACGATTATCTCGGGATTGCAAGATAACCAAACAAAACTTTTAGTGGATTTCTACTTATTTTATTAAATATCATCTCCACCAAACAGGACAAGCTTGCATCTGTTATAGTTTTGGAGAAAAATGTGTTCATTTCATGTATGCGCGAAATGCCTTAAAAATGGCTTTAAAATGGATTTGGAGCATGGAGACGATTATCTCGGGATTGCAAGATAACCAAACAAAACTTTTAGTGGATTTCTACTTATTTTATTAAATATCATCTCCACCAAACAGGACAAGCTTGCATCTGTTATAGTTTTGGAGAAAAATGTGTTCATTTCATGTATGCGCGAAATGCCTTAAAAATGGCTTTAAAATGGATTTGGAGCATGGAGACGATTATCTCGGGATTGCAAGATAACCAAACAAAACTTTTAGTGGATTTCTACTTATTTTATTAAATATCATCTCCACCAAACAGGACAAGCTTGCATCTGTTATAGTTTTGGAGAAAAATGTGTTCATTTCATGTATGCGCGAAATGCCTTAAAAATGGCTTTAAAATGGATTTGGAGCATGGAGACGATTATCTCGGGATTGCAAGATAACCAAACAAAACTTTTAGTGGATTTCTACTTATTTTATTAAATATCATCTCCACCAAACAGGACAAGCTTGCATCTGTTATAGTTTTGGAGAAAAATGTGTTCATTTCATGTATGCGCGAAATGCCTTAAAAATGGCTTTAAAATGGATTTGGAGCATGGAGACGATTATCTCGGGATTGCAAGATAACCAAACAAAACTTTTAGTGGATTTCTACTTATTTTATTAAATATCATCTCCACCAAACAGGACAAGCTTGCATCTGTTATAGTTTTGGAGAAAAATGTGTTCATTTCATGTATGCGCGAAATGCCTTAAAAATGGCTTTAAAATGGATTTGGAGCATGGAGACGATTATCTCGGGATTGCAAGATAACCAAACAAAACTTTTAGTGGATTTCTACTTATTTTATTAAATATCATCTCCACCAAACAGGACAAGCTTGCATCTGTTATAGTTTTGGAGAAAAATGTGTTCATTTCATGTATGCGCGAAATGCCTTAAAAATGGCTTTAAAATGGATTTGGAGCATGGAGACGATTATCTCGGGATTGCAAGATAACCAAACAAAACTTTTAGTGGATTTCTACTTATTTTATTAAATATCATCTCCACCAAACAGGACAAGCTTGCATCTGTTATAGTTTTGGAGAAAAATGTGTTCATTTCATGTATGCGCGAAATGCCTTAAAAATGGCTTTAAAATGGATTTGGAGCATGGAGACGATTATCTCGGGATTGCAAGATAACCAAACAAAACTTTTAGTGGATTTCTACTTATTTTATTAAATATCATCTCCACCAAACAGGACAAGCTTGCATCTGTTATAGTTTTGGAGAAAAATGTGTTCATTTCATGTATGCGCGAAATGCCTTAAAAATGGCTTTAAAATGGATTTGGAGCATGGAGACGATTATCTCGGGATTGCAAGATAACCAAACAAAACTTTTAGTGGATTTCTACTTATTTTATTAAATATCATCTCCACCAAACAGGACAAGCTTGCATCTGTTATAGTTTTGGAGAAAAATGTGTTCATT
Organism: Anomaloglossus baeobatrachus; assembly: GCF_048569485.1. Taxonomy (NCBI): domain Eukaryota; kingdom Metazoa; phylum Chordata; class Amphibia; order Anura; family Aromobatidae; genus Anomaloglossus; species Anomaloglossus baeobatrachus. The sequence continues at coordinate 11,304 of NW_027444105.1, forward strand.
TCATGTATGCGCGAAATGCCTTAAAAATGGCTTTAAAATGGATTTGGAGCATGGAGACGATTATCTCGGGATTGCAAGATAACCAAACAAAACTTTTAGTGGATTTCTACTTATTTTATTAAATATCATCTCCACCAAACAGGACAAGCTTGCATCTGTTATAGTTTTGGAGAAAAATGTGTTCATTTCATGTATGCGCGAAATGCCTTAAAAATGGCTTTAAAATGGATTTGGAGCATGGAGACGATTATCTCGGGATTGCAAGATAACCAAACAAAACTTTTAGTGGATTTCTACTTATTTTATTAAATATCATCTCCACCAAACAGGACAAGCTTGCATCTGTTATAGTTTTGGAGAAAAATGTGTTCATTTCATGTATGCGCGAAATGCCTTAAAAATGGCTTTAAAATGGATTTGGAGCATGGAGACGATTATCTCGGGATTGCAAGATAACCAAACAAAACTTTTAGTGGATTTCTACTTATTTTATTAAATATCATCTCCACCAAACAGGACAAGCTTGCATCTGTTATAGTTTTGGAGAAAAATGTGTTCATTTCATGTATGCGCGAAATGCCTTAAAAATGGCTTTAAAATGGATTTGGAGCATGGAGACGATTATCTCGGGATTGCAAGATAACCAAACAAAACTTTTAGTGGATTTCTACTTATTTTATTAAATATCATCTCCACCAAACAGGACAAGCTTGCATCTGTTATAGTTTTGGAGAAAAATGTGTTCATTTCATGTATGCGCGAAATGCCTTAAAAATGGCTTTAAAATGGATTTGGAGCATGGAGACGATTATCTCGGGATTGCAAGATAACCAAACAAAACTTTTAGTGGATTTCTACTTATTTTATTAAATATCATCTCCACCAAACAGGACAAGCTTGCATCTGTTATAGTTTTGGAGAAAAATGTGTTCATTTCATGTATGCGCGAAATGCCTTAAAAATGGCTTTAAAATGGATTTGGAGCATGGAGACGATTATCTCGGGATTGCAAGATAACCAAACAAAACTTTTAGTGGATTTCTACTTATTTTATTAAATATCATCTCCACCAAACAGGACAAGCTTGCATCTGTTATAGTTTTGGAGAAAAATGTGTTCATTTCATGTATGCGCGAAATGCCTTAAAAATGGCTTTAAAATGGATTTGGAGCATGGAGACGATTATCTCGGGATTGCAAGATAACCAAACAAAACTTTTAGTGGATTTCTACTTATTTTATTAAATATCATCTCCACCAAACAGGACAAGCTTGCATCTGTTATAGTTTTGGAGAAAAATGTGTTCATTTCATGTATGCGCGAAATGCCTTAAAAATGGCTTTAAAATGGATTTGGAGCATGGAGACGATTATCTCGGGATTGCAAGATAACCAAACAAAACTTTTAGTGGATTTCTACTTATTTTATTAAATATCATCTCCACCAAACAGGACAAGCTTGCATCTGTTATAGTTTTGGAGAAAAATGTGTTCATTTCATGTATGCGCGAAATGCCTTAAAAATGGCTTTAAAATGGATTTGGAGCATGGAGACGATTATCTCGGGATTGCAAGATAACCAAACAAAACTTTTAGTGGATTTCTACTTATTTTATTAAATATCATCTCCACCAAACAGGACAAGCTTGCATCTGTTATAGTTTTGGAGAAAAATGTGTTCATTTCATGTATGCGCGAAATGCCTTAAAAATGGCTTTAAAATGGATTTGGAGCATGGAGACGATTATCTCGGGATTGCAAGATAACCAAACAAAACTTTTAGTGGATTTCTACTTATTTTATTAAATATCATCTCCACCAAACAGGACAAGCTTGCATCTGTTATAGTTTTGGAGAAAAATGTGTTCATTTCATGTATGCGCGAAATGCCTTAAAAATGGCTTTAAAATGGATTTGGAGCATGGAGACGATTATCTCGGGATTGCAAGATAACCAAACAAAACTTTTAGTGGATTTCTACTTATTTTATTAAATATCATCTCCACCAAACAGGACAAGCTTGCATCTGTTATAGTTTTGGAGAAAAATGTGTTCATTTCATGTATGCGCGAAATGCCTTAAAAATGGCTTTAAAATGGATTTGGAGCATGGAGACGATTATCTCGGGATTGCAAGATAACCAAACAAAACTTTTAGTGGATTTCTACTTATTTTATTAAATATCATCTCCACCAAACAGGACAAGCTTGCATCTGTTATAGTTTTGGAGAAAAATGTGTTCATTTCATGTATGCGCGAAATGCCTTAAAAATGGCTTTAAAATGGATTTGGAGCATGGAGACGATTATCTCGGGATTGCAAGATAACCAAACAAAACTTTTAGTGGATTTCTACTTATTTTATTAAATATCATCTCCACCAAACAGGACAAGCTTGCATCTGTTATAGTTTTGGAGAAAAATGTGTTCATTTCATGTATGCGCGAAATGCCTTAAAAATGGCTTTAAAATGGATTTGGAGCATGGAGACGATTATCTCGGGATTGCAAGATAACCAAACAAAACTTTTAGTGGATTTCTACTTATTTTATTAAATATCATCTCCACCAAACAGGACAAGCTTGCATCTGTTATAGTTTTGGAGAAAAATGTGTTCATTTCATGTATGCGCGAAATGCCTTAAAAATGGCTTTAAAATGGATTTGGAGCATGGAGACGATTATCTCGGGATTGCAAGATAACCAAACAAAACTTTTAGTGGATTTCTACTTATTTTATTAAATATCATCTCCACCAAACAGGACAAGCTTGCATCTGTTATAGTTTTGGAGAAAAATGTGTTCATTTCATGTATGCGCGAAATGCCTTAAAAATGGCTTTAAAATGGATTTGGAGCATGGAGACGATTATCTCGGGATTGCAAGATAACCAAACAAAACTTTTAGTGGATTTCTACTTATTTTATTAAATATCATCTCCACCAAACAGGACAAGCTTGCATCTGTTATAGTTTTGGAGAAAAATGTGTTCATTTCATGTATGCGCGAAATGCCTTAAAAATGGCTTTAAAATGGATTTGGAGCATGGAGACGATTATCTCGGGATTGCAAGATAACCAAACAAAACTTTTAGTGGATTTCTACTTATTTTATTAAATATCATCTCCACCAAACAGGACAAGCTTGCATCTGTTATAGTTTTGGAGAAAAATGTGTTCATTTCATGTATGCGCGAAATGCCTTAAAAATGGCTTTAAAATGGATTTGGAGCATGGAGACGATTATCTCGGGATTGCAAGATAACCAAACAAAACTTTTAGTGGATTTCTACTTATTTTATTAAATATCATCTCCACCAAACAGGACAAGCTTGCATCTGTTATAGTTTTGGAGAAAAATGTGTTCATTTCATGTATGCGCGAAATGCCTTAAAAATGGCTTTAAAATGGATTTGGAGCATGGAGACGATTATCTCGGGATTGCAAGATAACCAAACAAAACTTTTAGTGGATTTCTACTTATTTTATTAAATATCATCTCCACCAAACAGGACAAGCTTGCATCTGTTATAGTTTTGGAGAAAAATGTGTTCATTTCATGTATGCGCGAAATGCCTTAAAAATGGCTTTAAAATGGATTTGGAGCATGGAGACGATTATCTCGGGATTGCAAGATAACCAAACAAAACTTTTAGTGGATTTCTACTTATTTTATTAAATATCATCTCCACCAAACAGGACAAGCTTGCATCTGTTATAGTTTTGGAGAAAAATGTGTTCATTTCATGTATGCGCGAAATGCCTTAAAAATGGCTTTAAAATGGATTTGGAGCATGGAGACGATTATCTCGGGATTGCAAGAGTAACCAAACAAAACTTTTAGTGGATTTCTACTTATTTTATTAAATATCATCTCCACCAAACAGGACAAGCTTGCATCTGTTATAGTTTTGGAGAAAAATGTGTTCATTTCATGTATGCGCGAAATGCCTTAAAAATGGCTTTAAAATGGATTTGGAGCATGGAGACGATTATCTCGGGATTGCAAGATAACCAAACAAAACTTTTAGTGGATTTCTACTTATTTTATTAAATATCATCTCCACCAAACAGGACAAGCTTGCATCTGTTATAGTTTTGGAGAAAAATGTGTTCATTTCATGTATGCGCGAAATGCCTTAAAAATGGCTTTAAAATGGATTTGGAGCATGGAGACGATTATCTCGGGATTGCAAGATAACCAAACAAAACTTTTAGTGGATTTCTACTTATTTTATTAAATATCATCTCCACCAAACAGGACAAGCTTGCATCTGTTATAGTTTTGGAGAAAAATGTGTTCATTTCATGTATGCGCGAAATGCCTTAAAAATGGCTTTAAAATGGATTTGGAGCATGGAGACGATTATCTCGGGATTGCAAGATAACCAAACAAAACTTTTAGTGGATTTCTACTTATTTTATTAAATATCATCTCCACCAAACAGGACAAGCTTGCATCTGTTATAGTTTTGGAGAAAAATGTGTTCATTTCATGTATGCGCGAAATGCCTTAAAAATGGCTTTAAAATGGATTTGGAGCATGGAGACGATTATCTCGGGATTGCAAGATAACCAAACAAAACTTTTAGTGGATTTCTACTTATTTTATTAAATATCATCTCCACCAAACAGGACAAGCTTGCATCTGTTATAGTTTTGGAGAAAAATGTGTTCATTTCATGTATGCGCGAAATGCCTTAAAAATGGCTTTAAAATGGATTTGGAGCATGGAGACGATTATCTCGGGATTGCAAGATAACCAAACAAAACTTTTAGTGGATTTCTACTTATTTTATTAAATATCATCTCCACCAAACAGGACAAGCTTGCATCTGTTATAGTTTTGGAGAAAAATGTGTTCATTTCATGTATGCGCGAAATGCCTTAAAAATGGCTTTAAAATGGATTTGGAGCATGGAGACGATTATCTCGGGATTGCAAGATAACCAAACAAAACTTTTAGTGGATTTCTACTTATTTTATTAAATATCATCTCCACCAAACAGGACAAGCTTGCATCTGTTATAGTTTTGGAGAAAAATGTGTTCATTTCATGTATGCGCGAAATGCCTTAAAAATGGCTTTAAAATGGATTTGGAGCATGGAGACGATTATCTCGGGATTGCAAGATAACCAAACAAAACTTTTAGTGGATTTCTACTTATTTTATTAAATATCATCTCCACCAAACAGGACAAGCTTGCATCTGTTATAGTTTTGGAGAAAAATGTGTTCATTTCATGTATGCGCGAAATGCCTTAAAAATGGCTTTAAAATGGATTTGGAGCATGGAGACGATTATCTCGGGATTGCAAGATAACCAAACAAAACTTTTAGTGGATTTCTACTTATTTTATTAAATATCATCTCCACCAAACAGGACAAGCTTGCATCTGTTATAGTTTTGGAGAAAAATGTGTTCATTTCATGTATGCGCGAAATGCCTTAAAAATGGCTTTAAAATGGATTTGGAGCATGGAGACGATTATCTCGGGATTGCAAGATAACCAAACAAAACTTTTAGTGGATTTCTACTTATTTTATTAAATATCATCTCCACCAAACAGGACAAGCTTGCATCTGTTATAGTTTTGGAGAAAAATGTGTTCATTTCATGTATGCGCGAAATGCCTTAAAAATGGCTTTAAAATGGATTTGGAGCATGGAGACGATTATCTCGGGATTGCAAGATAACCAAACAAAATTTTAGTGGATTTCTACTTATTTTATTAAATATCATCTCCACCAAACAGGACAAGCTTGCATCTGTTATAGTTTTGGAGAAAAATGTGTTCATTTCATGTATGCGCGAAATGCCTTAAAAATGGCTTTAAAATGGATTTGGAGCATGGAGACGATTATCTCGGGATTGCAAGATAACCAAACAAAACTTTTAGTGGATTTCTACTTATTTTATTAAATATCATCTCCACCAAACAGGACAAGCTTGCATCTGTTATAGTTTTGGAGAAAAATGTGTTCATTTCATGTATGCGCGAAATGCCTTAAAAATGGCTTTAAAATGGATTTGGAGCATGGAGACGATTATCTCGGGATTGCAAGATAACCAAACAAAACTTTTAGTGGATTTCTACTTATTTTATTAAATATCATCTCCACCAAACAGGACAAGCTTGCATCTGTTATAGTTTTGGAGAAAAATGTGTTCATTTCATGTATGCGCGAAATGCCTTAAAAATGGCTTTAAAATGGATTTGGAGCATGGAGACGATTATCTCGGGATTGCAAGATAACCAAACAAAACTTTTAGTGGATTTCTACTTATTTTATTAAATATCATCTCCACCAAACAGGACAAGCTTGCATCTGTTATAGTTTTGGAGAAAAATGTGTTCATTTCATGTATGCGCGAAATGCCTTAAAAATGGCTTTAAAATGGATTTGGAGCATGGAGACGATTATCTCGGGATTGCAAGATAACCAAACAAAACTTTTAGTGGATTTCTACTTATTTTATTAAATATCATCTCCACCAAACAGGACAAGCTTGCATCTGTTATAGTTTTGGAGAAAAATGTGTTCATTTCATGTATGCGCGAAATGCCTTAAAAATGGCTTTAAAATGGATTTGGAGCATGGAGACGATTATCTCGGGATTGCAAGATAACCAAACAAAACTTTTAGTGGATTTCTACTTATTTTATTAAATATCATCTCCACCAAACAGGACAAGCTTGCATCTGTTATAGTTTTGGAGAAAAATGTGTTCATTTCATGTATGCGCGAAATGCCTTAAAAATGGCTTTAAAATGGATTTGGAGCATGGAGACGATTATCTCGGGATTGCAAGATAACCAAACAAAACTTTTAGTGGATTTCTACTTATTTTATTAAATATCATCTCCACCAAACAGGACAAGCTTGCATCTGTTATAGTTTTGGAGAAAAATGTGTTCATTTCATGTATGCGCGAAATGCCTTAAAAATGGCTTTAAAATGGATTTGGAGCATGGAGACGATTATCTCGGGATTGCAAGATAACCAAACAAAACTTTTAGTGGATTTCTACTTATTTTATTAAATATCATCTCCACCAAACAGGACAAGCTTGCATCTGTTATAGTTTTGGAGAAAAATGTGTTCATTTCATGTATGCGCGAAATGCCTTAAAAATGGCTTTAAAATGGATTTGGAGCATGGAGACGATTATCTCGGGATTGCAAGATAACCAAACAAAACTTTTAGTGGATTTCTACTTATTTTATTAAATATCATCTCCACCAAACAGGACAAGCTTGCATCTGTTATAGTTTTGGAGAAAAATGTGTTCATTTCATGTATGCGCGAAATGCCTTAAAAATGGCTTTAAAATGGATTTGGAGCATGGAGACGATTATCTCGGGATTGCAAGATAACCAAACAAAACTTTTAGTGGATTTCTACTTATTTTATTAAATATCATCTCCACCAAACAGGACAAGCTTGCATCTGTTATAGTTTTGGAGAAAAATGTGTTCATTTCATGTATGCGCGAAATGCCTTAAAAATGGCTTTAAAATGGATTTGGAGCATGGAGACGATTATCTCGGGATTGCAAGATAACCAAACAAAACTTTTAGTGGATTTCTACTTATTTTATTAAATATCATCTCCACCAAACAGGACAAGCTTGCATCTGTTATAGTTTTGGAGAAAAATGTGTTCATTTCATGTATGCGCGAAATGCCTTAAAAATGGCTTTAAAATGGATTTGGAGCATGGAGACGATTATCTCGGGATTGCAAGATAACCAAACAAAACTTTTAGTGGATTTCTACTTATTTTATTAAATATCATCTCCACCAAACAGGACAAGCTTGCATCTGTTATAGTTTTGGAGAAAAATGTGTTCATTTCATGTATGCGCGAAATGCCTTAAAAATGGCTTTAAAATGGATTTGGAGCATGGAGACGATTATCTCGGGATTGCAAGATAACCAAACAAAACTTTTAGTGGATTTCTACTTATTTTATTAAATATCATCTCCACCAAACAGGACAAGCTTGCATCTGTTATAGTTTTGGAGAAAAATGTGTTCATTTCATGTATGCGCGAAATGCCTTAAAAATGGCTTTAAAATGGATTTGGAGCATGGAGACGATTATCTCGGGATTGCAAGATAACCAAACAAAACTTTTAGTGGATTTCTACTTATTTTATTAAATATCATCTCCACCAAACAGGACAAGCTTGCATCTGTTATAGTTTTGGAGAAAAATGTGTTCATTTCATGTATGCGCGAAATGCCTTAAAAATGGCTTTAAAATGGATTTGGAGCATGGAGACGATTATCTCGGGATTGCAAGATAACCAAACAAAACTTTTAGTGGATTTCTACTTATTTTATTAAATATCATCTCCACCAAACAGGACAAGCTTGCATCTGTTATAGTTTTGGAGAAAAATGTGTTCATTTCATGTATGCGCGAAATGCCTTAAAAATGGCTTTAAAATGGATTTGGAGCATGGAGACGATTATCTCGGGATTGCAAGATAACCAAACAAAACTTTTAGTGGATTTCTACTTATTTTATTAAATATCATCTCCACCAAACAGGACAAGCTTGCATCTGTTATAGTTTTGGAGAAAAATGTGTTCATTTCATGTATGCGCGAAATGCCTTAAAAATGGCTTTAAAATGGATTTGGAGCATGGAGACGATTATCTCGGGATTGCAAGATAACCAAACAAAACTTTTAGTGGATTTCTACTTATTTTATTAAATATCATCTCCACCAAACAGGACAAGCTTGCATCTGTTATAGTTTTGGAGAAAAATGTGTTCATTTCATGTATGCGCGAAATGCCTTAAAAATGGCTTTAAAATGGATTTGGAGCATGGAGACGATTATCTCGGGATTGCAAGATAACCAAACAAAACTTTTAGTGGATTTCTACTTATTTTATTAAATATCATCTCCACCAAACAGGACAAGCTTGCATCTGTTATAGTTTTGGAGAAAAATGTGTTCATTTCATGTATGCGCGAAATGCCTTAAAAATGGCTTTAAAATGGATTTGGAGCATGGAGACGATTATCTCGGGATTGCAAGATAACCAAACAAAACTTTTAGTGGATTTCTACTTATTTTATTAAATATCATCTCCACCAAACAGGACAAGCTTGCATCTGTTATAGTTTTGGAGAAAAATGTGTTCATTTCATGTATGCGCGAAATGCCTTAAAAATGGCTTTAAAATGGATTTGGAGCATGGAGACGATTATCTCGGGATTGCAAGATAACCAAACAAAACTTTTAGTGGATTTCTACTTATTTTATTAAATATCATCTCCACCAAACAGGACAAGCTTGCATCTGTTATAGTTTTGGAGAAAAATGTGTTCATTTCATGTATGCGCGAAATGCCTTAAAAATGGCTTTAAAATGGATTTGGAGCATGGAGACGATTATCTCGGGATTGCAAGATAACCAAACAAAACTTTTAGTGGATTTCTACTTATTTTATTAAATATCATCTCCACCAAACAGGACAAGCTTGCATCTGTTATAGTTTTGGAGAAAAATGTGTTCATTTCATGTATGCGCGAAATGCCTTAAAAATGGCTTTAAAATGGATTTGGAGCATGGAGACGATTATCTCGGGATTGCAAGATAACCAAACAAAACTTTTAGTGGATTTCTACTTATTTTATTAAATATCATCTCCACCAAACAGGACAAGCTTGCATCTGTTATAGTTTTGGAGAAAAATGTGTTCATTTCATGTATGCGCGAAATGCCTTAAAAATGGCTTTAAAATGGATTTGGAGCATGGAGACGATTATCTCGGGATTGCAAGATAACCAAACAAAACTTTTAGTGGATTTCTACTTATTTTATTAAATATCATCTCCACCAAACAGGACAAGCTTGCATCTGTTATAGTTTTGGAGAAAAATGTGTTCATTTCATGTATGCGCGAAATGCCTTAAAAATGGCTTTAAAATGGATTTGGAGCATGGAGACGATTATCTCGGGATTGCAAGATAACCAAACAAAACTTTTAGTGGATTTCTACTTATTTTATTAAATATCATCTCCACCAAACAGGACAAGCTTGCATCTGTTATAGTTTTGGAGAAAAATGTGTTCATTTCATGTATGCGCGAAATGCCTTAAAAATGGCTTTAAAATGGATTTGGAGCATGGAGACGATTATCTCGGGATTGCAAGATAACCAAACAAAACTTTTAGTGGATTTCTACTTATTTTATTAAATATCATCTCCACCAAACAGGACAAGCTTGCATCTGTTATAGTTTTGGAGAAAAATGTGTTCATTTCATGTATGCGCGAAATGCCTTAAAAATGGCTTTAAAATGGATTTGGAGCATGGAGACGATTATCTCGGGATTGCAAGATAACCAAACAAAACTTTTAGTGGATTTCTACTTATTTTATTAAATATCATCTCCACCAAACAGGACAAGCTTGCATCTGTTATAGTTTTGGAGAAAAATGTGTTCATTTCATGTATGCGCGAAATGCCTTAAAAATGGCTTTAAAATGGATTTGGAGCATGGAGACGATTATCTCGGGATTGCAAGATAACCAAACAAAACTTTTAGTGGATTTCTACTTATTTTATTAAATATCATCTCCACCAAACAGGACAAGCTTGCATCTGTTATAGTTTTGGAGAAAAATGTGTTCATTTCATGTATGCGCGAAATGCCTTAAAAATGGCTTTAAAATGGATTTGGAGCATGGAGACGATTATCTCGGGATTGCAAGATAACCAAACAAAACTTTTAGTGGATTTCTACTTATTTTATTAAATATCATCTCCACCAAACAGGACAAGCTTGCATCTGTTATAGTTTTGGAGAAAAATGTGTTCATTTCATGTATGCGCGAAATGCCTTAAAAATGGCTTTAAAATGGATTTGGAGCATGGAGACGATTATCTCGGGATTGCAAGATAACCAAACAAAACTTTTAGTGGATTTCTACTTATTTTATTAAATATCATCTCCACCAAACAGGACAAGCTTGCATCTGTTATAGTTTTGGAGAAAAATGTGTTCATTTCATGTATGCGCGAAATGCCTTAAAAATGGCTTTAAAATGGATTTGGAGCATGGAGACGATTATCTCGGGATTGCAAGATAACCAAACAAAACTTTTAGTGGATTTCTACTTATTTTATTAAATATCATCTCCACCAAACAGGACAAGCTTGCATCTGTTATAGTTTTGGAGAAAAATGTGTTCATTTCATGTATGCGCGAAATGCCTTAAAAATGGCTTTAAAATGGATTTGGAGCATGGAGACGATTATCTCGGGATTGCAAGATAACCAAACAAAACTTTTAGTGGATTTCTACTTATTTTATTAAATATCATCTCCACCAAACAGGACAAGCTTGCATCTGTTATAGTTTTGGAGAAAAATGTGTTCATTTCATGTATGCGCGAAATGCCTTAAAAATGGCTTTAAAATGGATTTGGAGCATGGAGACGATTATCTCGGGATTGCAAGATAACCAAACAAAACTTTTAGTGGATTTCTACTTATTTTATTAAATATCATCTCCACCAAACAGGACAAGCTTGCATCTGTTATAGTTTTGGAGAAAAATGTGTTCATTTCATGTATGCGCGAAATGCCTTAAAAATGGCTTTAAAATGGATTTGGAGCATGGAGACGATTATCTCGGGATTGCAAGATAACCAAACAAAACTTTTAGTGGATTTCTACTTATTTTATTAAATATCATCTCCACCAAACAGGACAAGCTTGCATCTGTTATAGTTTTGGAGAAAAATGTGTTCATTTCATGTATGCGCGAAATGCCTTAAAAATGGCTTTAAAATGGATTTGGAGCATGGAGACGATTATCTCGGGATTGCAAGATAACCAAACAAAACTTTTAGTGGATTTCTACTTATTTTATTAAATATCATCTCCACCAAACAGGACAAGCTTGCATCTGTTATAGTTTTGGAGAAAAATGTGTTCATTTCATGTATGCGCGAAATGCCTTAAAAATGGCTTTAAAATGGATTTGGAGCATGGAGACGATTATCTCGGGATTGCAAGGTAACCAAACAAAACTTTTAGTGGATTTCTACTTATTTTATTAAATATCATCTCCACCAAACAGGACAAGCTTGCATCTGTTATAGTTTTGGAGAAAAATGTGTTCATTTCATGTATGCGCGAAGTGCCTTAAAAATGGCTTTAAAATGGATTTGGAGCATGGAGACGATTATCTCGGGATTGCAAGGTAACCAAACAAAACTTTTAGTGGATTTCTACTTATTTTATTAAATATCATCTCCACCAAACAGGACAAGCTTGCATCTGTTATAGTTTTGGAGAAAAATGTGTTCATTTCATGTATGCGCGAAACGCCTTAAAAATGGCTTTAAAATGGATTTGGAGCATGGAGACGATTATCTCGGGATTGCAAGATAACCAAACAAAACTTTTAGTGGATTTCTACTTATTTTATTAAATATCATCTCCACCAAACAGGACAAGCTTGCATCTGTTATAGTTTTGGAGAAAAATGTGTTCATTTCATGTATGCGCGAAATGCCTTAAAAATGGCTTTAAAATGGATTTGGAGCATGGAGACGATTATCTCGGGATTGCAAGATAACCAAACAAAACTTTTAGTGGATTTCTACTTATTTTATTAAATATCATCTCCACCAAACAGGACAAGCTTGCATCTGTTATAGTTTTGGAGAAAAATGTGTTCATTTCATGTATGCGCGAAATGCCTTAAAAATGGCTTTAAAATGGATTTGGAGCATGGAGACGATTATCTCGGGATTGCAAGATAACCAAACAAAACTTTTAGTGGATTTCTACTTATTTTATTAAATATCATCTCCACCAAACAGGACAAGCTTGCATCTGTTATAGTTTTGGAGAAAAATGTGTTCATTTCATGTATGCGCGAAATGCCTTAAAAATGGCTTTAAAATGGATTTGGAGCATGGAGACGATTATCTCGGGATTGCAAGATAACCAAACAAAACTTTTAGTGGATTTCTACTTATTTTATTAAATATCATCTCCACCAAACAGGACAAGCTTGCATCTGTTATAGTTTTGGAGAAAAATGTGTTCATTTCATGTATGCGCGAAATGCCTTAAAAATGGCTTTAAAATGGATTTGGAGCATGGAGACGATTATCTCGGGATTGCAAGATAACCAAACAAAACTTTTAGTGGATTTCTACTTATTTTATTAAATATCATCTCCACCAAACAGGACAAGCTTGCATCTGTTATAGTTTTGGAGAAAAATGTGTTCATTTCATGTATGCGCGAAATGCCTTAAAAATGGCTTTAAAATGGATTTGGAGCATGGAGACGATTATCTCGGGATTGCAAGATAACCAAACAAAACTTTTAGTGGATTTCTACTTATTTTATTAAATATCATCTCCACCAAACAGGACAAGCTTGCATCTGTTATAGTTTTGGAGAAAAATGTGTTCATTTCATGTATGCGCGAAATGCCTTAAAAATGGCTTTAAAATGGATTTGGAGCATGGAGACGATTATCTCGGGATTGCAAGATAACCAAACAAAACTTTTAGTGGATTTCTACTTATTTTATTAAATATCATCTCCACCAAACAGGACAAGCTTGCATCTGTTATAGTTTTGGAGAAAAATGTGTTCATTTCATGTATGCGCGAAATGCCTTAAAAATGGCTTTAAAATGGATTTGGAGCATGGAGACGATTATCTCGGGATTGCAAGATAACCAAACAAAACTTTTAGTGGATTTCTACTTATTTTATTAAATATCATCTCCACCAAACAGGACAAGCTTGCATCTGTTATAGTTTTGGAGAAAAATGTGTTCATTTCATGTATGCGCGAAATGCCTTAAAAATGGCTTTAAAATGGATTTGGAGCATGGAGACGATTATCTCGGGATTGCAAGATAACCAAACAAAACTTTTAGTGGATTTCTACTTATTTTATTAAATATCATCTCCACCAAACAGGACAAGCTTGCATCTGTTATAGTTTTGGAGAAAAATGTGTTCATTTCATGTATGCGCGAAATGCCTTAAAAATGGCTTTAAAATGGATTTGGAGCATGGAGACGATTATCTCGGGATTGCAAGATAACCAAACAAAACTTTTAGTGGATTTCTACTTATTTTATTAAATATCATCTCCACCAAACAGGACAAGCTTGCATCTGTTATAGTTTTGGAGAAAAATGTGTTCATTTCATGTATGCGCGAAATGCCTTAAAAATGGCTTTAAAATGGATTTGGAGCATGGAGACGATTATCTCGGGATTGCAAGATAACCAAACAAAACTTTTAGTGGATTTCTACTTATTTTATTAAATATCATCTCCACCAAACAGGACAAGCTTGCATCTGTTATAGTTTTGGAGAAAAATGTGTTCATTTCATGTATGCGCGAAATGCCTTAAAAATGGCTTTAAAATGGATTTGGAGCATGGAGACGATTATCTCGGGATTGCAAGATAACCAAACAAAACTTTTAGTGGATTTCTACTTATTTTATTAAATATCATCTCCACCAAACAGGACAAGCTTGCATCTGTTATAGTTTTGGAGAAAAATGTGTTCATTTCATGTATGCGCGAAATGCCTTAAAAATGGCTTTAAAATGGATTTGGAGCATGGAGACGATTATCTCGGGATTGCAAGATAACCAAACAAAACTTTTAGTGGATTTCTACTTATTTTATTAAATATCATCTCCACCAAACAGGACAAGCTTGCATCTGTTATAGTTTTGGAGAAAAATGTGTTCATTTCATGTATGCGCGAAATGCCTTAAAAATGGCTTTAAAATGGATTTGGAGCATGGAGACGATTATCTCGGGATTGCAAGATAACCAAACAAAACTTTTAGTGGATTTCTACTTATTTTATTAAATATCATCTCCACCAAACAGGACAAGCTTGCATCTGTTATAGTTTTGGAGAAAAATGTGTTCATTTCATGTATGCGCGAAATGCCTTAAAAATGGCTTTAAAATGGATTTGGAGCATGGAGACGATTATCTCGGGATTGCAAGATAACCAAACAAAACTTTTAGTGGATTTCTACTTATTTTATTAAATATCATCTCCACCAAACAGGACAAGCTTGCATCTGTTATAGTTTTGGAGAAAAATGTGTTCATTTCATGTATGCGCGAAATGCCTTAAAAATGGCTTTAAAATGGATTTGGAGCATGGAGACGATTATCTCGGGATTGCAAGATAACCAAACAAAACTTTTAGTGGATTTCTACTTATTTTATTAAATATCATCTCCACCAAACAGGACAAGCTTGCATCTGTTATAGTTTTGGAGAAAAATGTGTTCATTTCATGTATGCGCGAAATGCCTTAAAAATGGCTTTAAAATGGATTTGGAGCATGGAGACGATTATCTCGGGATTGCAAGATAACCAAACAAAACTTTTAGTGGATTTCTACTTATTTTATTAAATATCATCTCCACCAAACAGGACAAGCTTGCATCTGTTATAGTTTTGGAGAAAAATGTGTTCATTTCATGTATGCGCGAAATGCCTTAAAAATGGCTTTAAAATGGATTTGGAGCATGGAGACGATTATCTCGGGATTGCAAGATAACCAAACAAAACTTTTAGTGGATTTCTACTTATTTTATTAAATATCATCTCCACCAAACAGGACAAGCTTGCATCTGTTATAGTTTTGGAGAAAAATGTGTTCATTTCATGTATGCGCGAAATGCCTTAAAAATGGCTTTAAAATGGATTTGGAGCATGGAGACGATTATCTCGGGATTGCAAGATAACCAAACAAAACTTTTAGTGGATTTCTACTTATTTTATTAAATATCATCTCCACCAAACAGGACAAGCTTGCATCTGTTATAGTTTTGGAGAAAAATGTGTTCATTTCATGTATGCGCGAAATGCCTTAAAAATGGCTTTAAAATGGATTTGGAGCATGGAGACGATTATCTCGGGATTGCAAGATAACCAAACAAAACTTTTAGTGGATTTCTACTTATTTTATTAAATATCATCTCCACCAAACAGGACAAGCTTGCATCTGTTATAGTTTTGGAGAAAAATGTGTTCATTTCATGTATGCGCGAAATGCCTTAAAAATGGCTTTAAAATGGATTTGGAGCATGGAGACGATTATCTCGGGATTGCAAGATAACCAAACAAAACTTTTAGTGGATTTCTACTTATTTTATTAAATATCATCTCCACCAAACAGGACAAGCTTGCATCTGTTATAGTTTTGGAGAAAAATGTGTTCATTTCATGTATGCGCGAAATGCCTTAAAAATGGCTTTAAAATGGATTTGGAGCATGGAGACGATTATCTCGGGATTGCAAGATAACCAAACAAAACTTTTAGTGGATTTCTACTTATTTTATTAAATATCATCTCCACCAAACAGGACAAGCTTGCATCTGTTATAGTTTTGGAGAAAAATGTGTTCATTTCATGTATGCGCGAAATGCCTTAAAAATGGCTTTAAAATGGATTTGGAGCATGGAGACGATTATCTCGGGATTGCAAGATAACCAAACAAAACTTTTAGTGGATTTCTACTTATTTTATTAAATATCATCTCCACCAAACAGGACAAGCTTGCATCTGTTATAGTTTTGGAGAAAAATGTGTTCATTTCATGTATGCGCGAAATGCCTTAAAAATGGCTTTAAAATGGATTTGGAGCATGGAGACGATTATCTCGGGATTGCAAGATAACCAAACAAAACTTTTAGTGGATTTCTACTTATTTTATTAAATATCATCTCCACCAAACAGGACAAGCTTGCATCTGTTATAGTTTTGGAGAAAAATGTGTTCATTTCATGTATGCGCGAAATGCCTTAAAAATGGCTTTAAAATGGATTTGGAGCATGGAGACGATTATCTCGGGATTGCAAGATAACCAAACAAAACTTTTAGTGGATTTCTACTTATTTTATTAAATATCATCTCCACCAAACAGGACAAGCTTGCATCTGTTATAGTTTTGGAGAAAAATGTGTTCATTTCATGTATGCGCGAAATGCCTTAAAAATGGCTTTAAAATGGATTTGGAGCATGGAGACGATTATCTCGGGATTGCAAGATAACCAAACAAAACTTTTAGTGGATTTCTACTTATTTTATTAAATATCATCTCCACCAAACAGGACAAGCTTGCATCTGTTATAGTTTTGGAGAAAAATGTGTTCATTTCATGTATGCGCGAAATGCCTTAAAAATGGCTTTAAAATGGATTTGGAGCATGGAGACGATTATCTCGGGATTGCAAGATAACCAAACAAAACTTTTAGTGGATTTCTACTTATTTTATTAAATATCATCTCCACCAAACAGGACAAGCTTGCATCTGTTATAGTTTTGGAGAAAAATGTGTTCATTTCATGTATGCGCGAAATGCCTTAAAAATGGCTTTAAAATGGATTTGGAGCATGGAGACGATTATCTCGGGATTGCAAGATAACCAAACAAAACTTTTAGTGGATTTCTACTTATTTTATTAAATATCATCTCCACCAAACAGGACAAGCTTGCATCTGTTATAGTTTTGGAGAAAAATGTGTTCATTTCATGTATGCGCGAAATGCCTTAAAAATGGCTTTAAAATGGATTTGGAGCATGGAGACGATTATCTCGGGATTGCAAGATAACCAAACAAAACTTTTAGTGGATTTCTACTTATTTTATTAAATATCATCTCCACCAAACAGGACAAGCTTGCATCTGTTATAGTTTTGGAGAAAAATGTGTTCATTTCATGTATGCGCGAAATGCCTTAAAAATGGCTTTAAAATGGATTTGGAGCATGGAGACGATTATCTCGGGATTGCAAGATAACCAAACAAAACTTTTAGTGGATTTCTACTTATTTTATTAAATATCATCTCCACCAAACAGGACAAGCTTGCATCTGTTATAGTTTTGGAGAAAAATGTGTTCATTTCATGTATGCGCGAAATGCCTTAAAAATGGCTTTAAAATGGATTTGGAGCATGGAGACGATTATCTCGGGATTGCAAGATAACCAAACAAAACTTTTAGTGGATTTCTACTTATTTTATTAAATATCATCTCCACCAAACAGGACAAGCTTGCATCTGTTATAGTTTTGGAGAAAAATGTGTTCATTTCATGTATGCGCGAAATGCCTTAAAAATGGCTTTAAAATGGATTTGGAGCATGGAGACGATTATCTCGGGATTGCAAGATAACCAAACAAAACTTTTAGTGGATTTCTACTTATTTTATTAAATATCATCTCCACCAAACAGGACAAGCTTGCATCTGTTATAGTTTTGGAGAAAAATGTGTTCATTTCATGTATGCGCGAAATGCCTTAAAAATGGCTTTAAAATGGATTTGGAGCATGGAGACGATTATCTCGGGATTGCAAGATAACCAAACAAAACTTTTAGTGGATTTCTACTTATTTTATTAAATATCATCTCCACCAAACAGGACAAGCTTGCATCTGTTATAGTTTTGGAGAAAAATGTGTTCATTTCATGTATGCGCGAAATGCCTTAAAAATGGCTTTAAAATGGATTTGGAGCATGGAGACGATTATCTCGGGATTGCAAGATAACCAAACAAAACTTTTAGTGGATTTCTACTTATTTTATTAAATATCATCTCCACCAAACAGGACAAGCTTGCATCTGTTATAGTTTTGGAGAAAAATGTGTTCATTTCATGTATGCGCGAAATGCCTTAAAAATGGCTTTAAAATGGATTTGGAGCATGGAGACGATTATCTCGGGATTGCAAGATAACCAAACAAAACTTTTAGTGGATTTCTACTTATTTTATTAAATATCATCTCCACCAAACAGGACAAGCTTGCATCTGTTATAGTTTTGGAGAAAAATGTGTTCATTTCATGTATGCGCGAAATGCCTTAAAAATGGCTTTAAAATGGATTTGGAGCATGGAGACGATTATCTCGGGATTGCAAGATAACCAAACAAAACTTTTAGTGGATTTCTACTTATTTTATTAAATATCATCTCCACCAAACAGGACAAGCTTGCATCTGTTATAGTTTTGGAGAAAAATGTGTTCATTTCATGTATGCGCGAAATGCCTTAAAAATGGCTTTAAAATGGATTTGGAGCATGGAGACGATTATCTCGGGATTGCAAGATAACCAAACAAAACTTTTAGTGGATTTCTACTTATTTTATTAAATATCATCTCCACCAAACAGGACAAGCTTGCATCTGTTATAGTTTTGGAGAAAAATGTGTTCATTTCATGTATGCGCGAAATGCCTTAAAAATGGCTTTAAAATGGATTTGGAGCATGGAGACGATTATCTCGGGATTGCAAGATAACCAAACAAAACTTTTAGTGGATTTCTACTTATTTTATTAAATATCATCTCCACCAAACAGGACAAGCTTGCATCTGTTATAGTTTTGGAGAAAAATGTGTTCATTTCATGTATGCGCGAAATGCCTTAAAAATGGCTTTAAAATGGATTTGGAGCATGGAGACGATTATCTCGGGATTGCAAGATAACCAAACAAAACTTTTAGTGGATTTCTACTTATTTTATTAAATATCATCTCCACCAAACAGGACAAGCTTGCATCTGTTATAGTTTTGGAGAAAAATGTGTTCATTTCATGTATGCGCGAAATGCCTTAAAAATGGCTTTAAAATGGATTTGGAGCATGGAGACGATTATCTCGGGATTGCAAGATAACCAAACAAAACTTTTAGTGGATTTCTACTTATTTTATTAAATATCATCTCCACCAAACAGGACAAGCTTGCATCTGTTATAGTTTTGGAGAAAAATGTGTTCATTTCATGTATGCGCGAAATGCCTTAAAAATGGCTTTAAAATGGATTTGGAGCATGGAGACGATTATCTCGGGATTGCAAGATAACCAAACAAAACTTTTAGTGGATTTCTACTTATTTTATTAAATATCATCTCCACCAAACAGGACAAGCTTGCATCTGTTATAGTTTTGGAGAAAAATGTGTTCATTTCATGTATGCGCGAAATGCCTTAAAAATGGCTTTAAAATGGATTTGGAGCATGGAGACGATTATCTCGGGATTGCAAGATAACCAAACAAAACTTTTAGTGGATTTCTACTTATTTTATTAAATATCATCTCCACCAAACAGGACAAGCTTGCATCTGTTATAGTTTTGGAGAAAAATGTGTTCATTTCATGTATGCGCGAAATGCCTTAAAAATGGCTTTAAAATGGATTTGGAGCATGGAGACGATTATCTCGGGATTGCAAGATAACCAAACAAAACTTTTAGTGGATTTCTACTTATTTTATTAAATATCATCTCCACCAAACAGGACAAGCTTGCATCTGTTATAGTTTTGGAGAAAAATGTGTTCATTTCATGTATGCGCGAAATGCCTTAAAAATGGCTTTAAAATGGATTTGGAGCATGGAGACGATTATCTCGGGATTGCAAGATAACCAAACAAAACTTTTAGTGGATTTCTACTTATTTTATTAAATATCATCTCCACCAAACAGGACAAGCTTGCATCTGTTATAGTTTTGGAGAAAAATGTGTTCATTTCATGTATGCGCGAAATGCCTTAAAAATGGCTTTAAAATGGATTTGGAGCATGGAGACGATTATCTCGGGATTGCAAGATAACCAAACAAAACTTTTAGTGGATTTCTACTTATTTTATTAAATATCATCTCCACCAAACAGGACAAGCTTGCATCTGTTATAGTTTTGGAGAAAAATGTGTTCATTTCATGTATGCGCGAAATGCCTTAAAAATGGCTTTAAAATGGATTTGGAGCATGGAGACGATTATCTCGGGATTGCAAGATAACCAAACAAAACTTTTAGTGGATTTCTACTTATTTTATTAAATATCATCTCCACCAAACAGGACAAGCTTGCATCTGTTATAGTTTTGGAGAAAAATGTGTTCATTTCATGTATGCGCGAAATGCCTTAAAAATGGCTTTAAAATGGATTTGGAGCATGGAGACGATTATCTCGGGATTGCAAGATAACCAAACAAAACTTTTAGTGGATTTCTACTTATTTTATTAAATATCATCTCCACCAAACAGGACAAGCTTGCATCTGTTATAGTTTTGGAGAAAAATGTGTTCATTTCATGTATGCGCGAAATGCCTTAAAAATGGCTTTAAAATGGATTTGGAGCATGGAGACGATTATCTCGGGATTGCAAGATAACCAAACAAAACTTTTAGTGGATTTCTACTTATTTTATTAAATATCATCTCCACCAAACAGGACAAGCTTGCATCTGTTATAGTTTTGGAGAAAAATGTGTTCATTTCATGTATGCGCGAAATGCCTTAAAAATGGCTTTAAAATGGATTTGGAGCATGGAGACGATTATCTCGGGATTGCAAGATAACCAAACAAAACTTTTAGTGGATTTCTACTTATTTTATTAAATATCATCTCCACCAAACAGGACAAGCTTGCATCTGTTATAGTTTTGGAGAAAAATGTGTTCATTTCATGTATGCGCGAAATGCCTTAAAAATGGCTTTAAAATGGATTTGGAGCATGGAGACGATTATCTCGGGATTGCAAGATAACCAAACAAAACTTTTAGTGGATTTCTACTTATTTTATTAAATATCATCTCCACCAAACAGGACAAGCTTGCATCTGTTATAGTTTTGGAGAAAAATGTGTTCATTTCATGTATGCGCGAAATGCCTTAAAAATGGCTTTAAAATGGATTTGGAGCATGGAGACGATTATCTCGGGATTGCAAGATAACCAAACAAAACTTTTAGTGGATTTCTACTTATTTTATTAAATATCATCTCCACCAAACAGGACAAGCTTGCATCTGTTATAGTTTTGGAGAAAAATGTGTTCATTTCATGTATGCGCGAAATGCCTTAAAAATGGCTTTAAAATGGATTTGGAGCATGGAGACGATTATCTCGGGATTGCAAGATAACCAAACAAAACTTTTAGTGGATTTCTACTTATTTTATTAAATATCATCTCCACCAAACAGGACAAGCTTGCATCTGTTATAGTTTTGGAGAAAAATGTGTTCATTTCATGTATGCGCGAAATGCCTTAAAAATGGCTTTAAAATGGATTTGGAGCATGGAGACGATTATCTCGGGATTGCAAGATAACCAAACAAAACTTTTAGTGGATTTCTACTTATTTTATTAAATATCATCTCCACCAAACAGGACAAGCTTGCATCTGTTATAGTTTTGGAGAAAAATGTGTTCATTTCATGTATGCGCGAAATGCCTTAAAAATGGCTTTAAAATGGATTTGGAGCATGGAGACGATTATCTCGGGATTGCAAGATAACCAAACAAAACTTTTAGTGGATTTCTACTTATTTTATTAAATATCATCTCCACCAAACAGGACAAGCTTGCATCTGTTATAGTTTTGGAGAAAAATGTGTTCATTTCATGTATGCGCGAAATGCCTTAAAAATGGCTTTAAAATGGATTTGGAGCATGGAGACGATTATCTCGGGATTGCAAGATAACCAAACAAAACTTTTAGTGGATTTCTACTTATTTTATTAAATATCATCTCCACCAAACAGGACAAGCTTGCATCTGTTATAGTTTTGGAGAAAAATGTGTTCATTTCATGTATGCGCGAAATGCCTTAAAAATGGCTTTAAAATGGATTTGGAGCATGGAGACGATTATCTCGGGATTGCAAGATAACCAAACAAAACTTTTAGTGGATTTCTACTTATTTTATTAAATATCATCTCCACCAAACAGGACAAGCTTGCATCTGTTATAGTTTTGGAGAAAAATGTGTTCATTTCATGTATGCGCGAAATGCCTTAAAAATGGCTTTAAAATGGATTTGGAGCATGGAGACGATTATCTCGGGATTGCAAGATAACCAAACAAAACTTTTAGTGGATTTCTACTTATTTTATTAAATATCATCTCCACCAAACAGGACAAGCTTGCATCTGTTATAGTTTTGGAGAAAAATGTGTTCATTTCATGTATGCGCGAAATGCCTTAAAAATGGCTTTAAAATGGATTTGGAGCATGGAGACGATTATCTCGGGATTGCAAGATAACCAAACAAAACTTTTAGTGGATTTCTACTTATTTTATTAAATATCATCTCCACCAAACAGGACAAGCTTGCATCTGTTATAGTTTTGGAGAAAAATGTGTTCATTTCATGTATGCGCGAAATGCCTTAAAAATGGCTTTAAAATGGATTTGGAGCATGGAGACGATTATCTCGGGATTGCAAGATAACCAAACAAAACTTTTAGTGGATTTCTACTTATTTTATTAAATATCATCTCCACCAAACAGGACAAGCTTGCATCTGTTATAGTTTTGGAGAAAAATGTGTTCATTTCATGTATGCGCGAAATGCCTTAAAAATGGCTTTAAAATGGATTTGGAGCATGGAGACGATTATCTCGGGATTGCAAGATAACCAAACAAAACTTTTAGTGGATTTCTACTTATTTTATTAAATATCATCTCCACCAAACAGGACAAGCTTGCATCTGTTATAGTTTTGGAGAAAAATGTGTTCATTTCATGTATGCGCGAAATGCCTTAAAAATGGCTTTAAAATGGATTTGGAGCATGGAGACGATTATCTCGGGATTGCAAGATAACCAAACAAAACTTTTAGTGGATTTCTACTTATTTTATTAAATATCATCTCCACCAAACAGGACAAGCTTGCATCTGTTATAGTTTTGGAGAAAAATGTGTTCATTTCATGTATGCGCGAAATGCCTTAAAAATGGCTTTAAAATGGATTTGGAGCATGGAGACGATTATCTCGGGATTGCAAGATAACCAAACAAAACTTTTAGTGGATTTCTACTTATTTTATTAAATATCATCTCCACCAAACAGGACAAGCTTGCATCTGTTATAGTTTTGGAGAAAAATGTGTTCATTTCATGTATGCGCGAAATGCCTTAAAAATGGCTTTAAAATGGATTTGGAGCATGGAGACGATTATCTCGGGATTGCAAGATAACCAAACAAAACTTTTAGTGGATTTCTACTTATTTTATTAAATATCATCTCCACCAAACAGGACAAGCTTGCATCTGTTATAGTTTTGGAGAAAAATGTGTTCATTTCATGTATGCGCGAAATGCCTTAAAAATGGCTTTAAAATGGATTTGGAGCATGGAGACGATTATCTCGGGATTGCAAGATAACCAAACAAAACTTTTAGTGGATTTCTACTTATTTTATTAAATATCATCTCCACCAAACAGGACAAGCTTGCATCTGTTATAGTTTTGGAGAAAAATGTGTTCATTTCATGTATGCGCGAAATGCCTTAAAAATGGCTTTAAAATGGATTTGGAGCATGGAGACGATTATCTCGGGATTGCAAGATAACCAAACAAAACTTTTAGTGGATTTCTACTTATTTTATTAAATATCATCTCCACCAAACAGGACAAGCTTGCATCTGTTATAGTTTTGGAGAAAAATGTGTTCATTTCATGTATGCGCGAAATGCCTTAAAAATGGCTTTAAAATGGATTTGGAGCATGGAGACGATTATCTCGGGATTGCAAGATAACCAAACAAAACTTTTAGTGGATTTCTACTTATTTTATTAAATATCATCTCCACCAAACAGGACAAGCTTGCATCTGTTATAGTTTTGGAGAAAAATGTGTTCATTTCATGTATGCGCGAAATGCCTTAAAAATGGCTTTAAAATGGATTTGGAGCATGGAGACGATTATCTCGGGATTGCAAGATAACCAAACAAAACTTTTAGTGGATTTCTACTTATTTTATTAAATATCATCTCCACCAAACAGGACAAGCTTGCATCTGTTATAGTTTTGGAGAAAAATGTGTTCATTTCATGTATGCGCGAAATGCCTTAAAAATGGCTTTAAAATGGATTTGGAGCATGGAGACGATTATCTCGGGATTGCAAGATAACCAAACAAAACTTTTAGTGGATTTCTACTTATTTTATTAAATATCATCTCCACCAAACAGGACAAGCTTGCATCTGTTATAGTTTTGGAGAAAAATGTGTTCATTTCATGTATGCGCGAAATGCCTTAAAAATGGCTTTAAAATGGATTTGGAGCATGGAGACGATTATCTCGGGATTGCAAGATAACCAAACAAAACTTTTAGTGGATTTCTACTTATTTTATTAAATATCATCTCCACCAAACAGGACAAGCTTGCATCTGTTATAGTTTTGGAGAAAAATGTGTTCATTTCATGTATGCGCGAAATGCCTTAAAAATGGCTTTAAAATGGATTTGGAGCATGGAGACGATTATCTCGGGATTGCAAGATAACCAAACAAAACTTTTAGTGGATTTCTACTTATTTTATTAAATATCATCTCCACCAAACAGGACAAGCTTGCATCTGTTATAGTTTTGGAGAAAAATGTGTTCATTTCATGTATGCGCGAAATGCCTTAAAAATGGCTTTAAAATGGATTTGGAGCATGGAGACGATTATCTCGGGATTGCAAGATAACCAAACAAAACTTTTAGTGGATTTCTACTTATTTTATTAAATATCATCTCCACCAAACAGGACAAGCTTGCATCTGTTATAGTTTTGGAGAAAAATGTGTTCATTTCATGTATGCGCGAAATGCCTTAAAAATGGCTTTAAAATGGATTTGGAGCATGGAGACGATTATCTCGGGATTGCAAGATAACCAAACAAAACTTTTAGTGGATTTCTACTTATTTTATTAAATATCATCTCCACCAAACAGGACAAGCTTGCATCTGTTATAGTTTTGGAGAAAAATGTGTTCATTTCATGTATGCGCGAAATGCCTTAAAAATGGCTTTAAAATGGATTTGGAGCATGGAGACGATTATCTCGGGATTGCAAGATAACCAAACAAAACTTTTAGTGGATTTCTACTTATTTTATTAAATATCATCTCCACCAAACAGGACAAGCTTGCATCTGTTATAGTTTTGGAGAAAAATGTGTTCATTTCATGTATGCGCGAAATGCCTTAAAAATGGCTTTAAAATGGATTTGGAGCATGGAGACGATTATCTCGGGATTGCAAGATAACCAAACAAAACTTTTAGTGGATTTCTACTTATTTTATTAAATATCATCTCCACCAAACAGGACAAGCTTGCATCTGTTATAGTTTTGGAGAAAAATGTGTTCATTTCATGTATGCGCGAAATGCCTTAAAAATGGCTTTAAAATGGATTTGGAGCATGGAGACGATTATCTCGGGATTGCAAGATAACCAAACAAAACTTTTAGTGGATTTCTACTTATTTTATTAAATATCATCTCCACCAAACAGGACAAGCTTGCATCTGTTATAGTTTTGGAGAAAAATGTGTTCATTTCATGTATGCGCGAAATGCCTTAAAAATGGCTTTAAAATGGATTTGGAGCATGGAGACGATTATCTCGGGATTGCAAGATAACCAAACAAAACTTTTAGTGGATTTCTACTTATTTTATTAAATATCATCTCCACCAAACAGGACAAGCTTGCATCTGTTATAGTTTTGGAGAAAAATGTGTTCATTTCATGTATGCGCGAAATGCCTTAAAAATGGCTTTAAAATGGATTTGGAGCATGGAGACGATTATCTCGGGATTGCAAGATAACCAAACAAAACTTTTAGTGGATTTCTACTTATTTTATTAAATATCATCTCCACCAAACAGGACAAGCTTGCATCTGTTATAGTTTTGGAGAAAAATGTGTTCATTTCATGTATGCGCGAAATGCCTTAAAAATGGCTTTAAAATGGATTTGGAGCATGGAGACGATTATCTCGGGATTGCAAGATAACCAAACAAAACTTTTAGTGGATTTCTACTTATTTTATTAAATATCATCTCCACCAAACAGGACAAGCTTGCATCTGTTATAGTTTTGGAGAAAAATGTGTTCATTTCATGTATGCGCGAAATGCCTTAAAAATGGCTTTAAAATGGATTTGGAGCATGGAGACGATTATCTCGGGATTGCAAGATAACCAAACAAAACTTTTAGTGGATTTCTACTTATTTTATTAAATATCATCTCCACCAAACAGGACAAGCTTGCATCTGTTATAGTTTTGGAGAAAAATGTGTTCATTTCATGTATGCGCGAAATGCCTTAAAAATGGCTTTAAAATGGATTTGGAGCATGGAGACGATTATCTCGGGATTGCAAGATAACCAAACAAAACTTTTAGTGGATTTCTACTTATTTTATTAAATATCATCTCCACCAAACAGGACAAGCTTGCATCTGTTATAGTTTTGGAGAAAAATGTGTTCATTTCATGTATGCGCGAAATGCCTTAAAAATGGCTTTAAAATGGATTTGGAGCATGGAGACGATTATCTCGGGATTGCAAGATAACCAAACAAAACTTTTAGTGGATTTCTACTTATTTTATTAAATATCATCTCCACCAAACAGGACAAGCTTGCATCTGTTATAGTTTTGGAGAAAAATGTGTTCATTTCATGTATGCGCGAAATGCCTTAAAAATGGCTTTAAAATGGATTTGGAGCATGGAGACGATTATCTCGGGATTGCAAGATAACCAAACAAAACTTTTAGTGGATTTCTACTTATTTTATTAAATATCATCTCCACCAAACAGGACAAGCTTGCATCTGTTATAGTTTTGGAGAAAAATGTGTTCATTTCATGTATGCGCGAAATGCCTTAAAAATGGCTTTAAAATGGATTTGGAGCATGGAGACGATTATCTCGGGATTGCAAGATAACCAAACAAAACTTTTAGTGGATTTCTACTTATTTTATTAAATATCATCTCCACCAAACAGGACAAGCTTGCATCTGTTATAGTTTTGGAGAAAAATGTGTTCATTTCATGTATGCGCGAAATGCCTTAAAAATGGCTTTAAAATGGATTTGGAGCATGGAGACGATTATCTCGGGATTGCAAGATAACCAAACAAAACTTTTAGTGGATTTCTACTTATTTTATTAAATATCATCTCCACCAAACAGGACAAGCTTGCATCTGTTATAGTTTTGGAGAAAAATGTGTTCATTTCATGTATGCGCGAAATGCCTTAAAAATGGCTTTAAAATGGATTTGGAGCATGGAGACGATTATCTCGGGATTGCAAGATAACCAAACAAAACTTTTAGTGGATTTCTACTTATTTTATTAAATATCATCTCCACCAAACAGGACAAGCTTGCATCTGTTATAGTTTTGGAGAAAAATGTGTTCATTTCATGTATGCGCGAAATGCCTTAAAAATGGCTTTAAAATGGATTTGGAGCATGGAGACGATTATCTCGGGATTGCAAGATAACCAAACAAAACTTTTAGTGGATTTCTACTTATTTTATTAAATATCATCTCCACCAAACAGGACAAGCTTGCATCTGTTATAGTTTTGGAGAAAAATGTGTTCATTTCATGTATGCGCGAAATGCCTTAAAAATGGCTTTAAAATGGATTTGGAGCATGGAGACGATTATCTCGGGATTGCAAGATAACCAAACAAAACTTTTAGTGGATTTCTACTTATTTTATTAAATATCATCTCCACCAAACAGGACAAGCTTGCATCTGTTATAGTTTTGGAGAAAAATGTGTTCATTTCATGTATGCGCGAAATGCCTTAAAAATGGCTTTAAAATGGATTTGGAGCATGGAGACGATTATCTCGGGATTGCAAGATAACCAAACAAAACTTTTAGTGGATTTCTACTTATTTTATTAAATATCATCTCCACCAAACAGGACAAGCTTGCATCTGTTATAGTTTTGGAGAAAAAT
The DNA here is from genome assembly GCF_048569485.1 of Anomaloglossus baeobatrachus. NCBI lineage: Eukaryota > Metazoa > Chordata > Amphibia > Anura > Aromobatidae > Anomaloglossus > Anomaloglossus baeobatrachus. The sequence continues at coordinate 40,093 of NW_027444105.1, forward strand.
GTGTTCATTTCATGTATGCGCGAAATGCCTTAAAAATGGCTTTAAAATGGATTTGGAGCATGGAGACGATTATCTCGGGATTGCAAGATAACCAAACAAAACTTTTAGTGGATTTCTACTTATTTTATTAAATATCATCTCCACCAAACAGGACAAGCTTGCATCTGTTATAGTTTTGGAGAAAAATGTGTTCATTTCATGTATGCGCGAAATGCCTTAAAAATGGCTTTAAAATGGATTTGGAGCATGGAGACGATTATCTCGGGATTGCAAGATAACCAAACAAAACTTTTAGTGGATTTCTACTTATTTTATTAAATATCATCTCCACCAAACAGGACAAGCTTGCATCTGTTATAGTTTTGGAGAAAAATGTGTTCATTTCATGTATGCGCGAAATGCCTTAAAAATGGCTTTAAAATGGATTTGGAGCATGGAGACGATTATCTCGGGATTGCAAGATAACCAAACAAAACTTTTAGTGGATTTCTACTTATTTTATTAAATATCATCTCCACCAAACAGGACAAGCTTGCATCTGTTATAGTTTTGGAGAAAAATGTGTTCATTTCATGTATGCGCGAAATGCCTTAAAAATGGCTTTAAAATGGATTTGGAGCATGGAGACGATTATCTCGGGATTGCAAGATAACCAAACAAAACTTTTAGTGGATTTCTACTTATTTTATTAAATATCATCTCCACCAAACAGGACAAGCTTGCATCTGTTATAGTTTTGGAGAAAAATGTGTTCATTTCATGTATGCGCGAAATGCCTTAAAAATGGCTTTAAAATGGATTTGGAGCATGGAGACGATTATCTCGGGATTGCAAGATAACCAAACAAAACTTTTAGTGGATTTCTACTTATTTTATTAAATATCATCTCCACCAAACAGGACAAGCTTGCATCTGTTATAGTTTTGGAGAAAAATGTGTTCATTTCATGTATGCGCGAAATGCCTTAAAAATGGCTTTAAAATGGATTTGGAGCATGGAGACGATTATCTCGGGATTGCAAGATAACCAAACAAAACTTTTAGTGGATTTCTACTTATTTTATTAAATATCATCTCCACCAAACAGTGACAAGCTTGCATCTGTTATAGTTTTGGAGAAAAATGTGTTCATTTCATGTATGCGCGAAATGCCTTAAAAATGGCTTTAAAATGGATTTGGAGCATGGAGACGATTATCTCGGGATTGCAAGATAACCAAACAAAACTTTTAGTGGATTTCTACTTATTTTATTAAATATCATCTCCACCAAACAGGACAAGCTTGCATCTGTTATAGTTTTGGAGAAAAATGTGTTCATTTCATGTATGCGCGAAATGCCTTAAAAATGGCTTTAAAATGGATTTGGAGCATGGAGACGATTATCTCGGGATTGCAAGATAACCAAACAAAACTTTTAGTGGATTTCTACTTATTTTATTAAATATCATCTCCACCAAACAGGACAAGCTTGCATCTGTTATAGTTTTGGAGAAAAATGTGTTCATTTCATGTATGCGCGAAATGCCTTAAAAATGGCTTTAAAATGGATTTGGAGCATGGAGACGATTATCTCGGGATTGCAAGATAACCAAACAAAACTTTTAGTGGATTTCTACTTATTTTATTAAATATCATCTCCACCAAACAGGACAAGCTTGCATCTGTTATAGTTTTGGAGAAAAATGTGTTCATTTCATGTATGCGCGAAATGCCTTAAAAATGGCTTTAAAATGGATTTGGAGCATGGAGACGATTATCTCGGGATTGCAAGATAACCAAACAAAACTTTTAGTGGATTTCTACTTATTTTATTAAATATCATCTCCACCAAACAGGACAAGCTTGCATCTGTTATAGTTTTGGAGAAAAATGTGTTCATTTCATGTATGCGCGAAATGCCTTAAAAATGGCTTTAAAATGGATTTGGAGCATGGAGACGATTATCTCGGGATTGCAAGATAACCAAACAAAACTTTTAGTGGATTTCTACTTATTTTATTAAATATCATCTCCACCAAACAGGACAAGCTTGCATCTGTTATAGTTTTGGAGAAAAATGTGTTCATTTCATGTATGCGCGAAATGCCTTAAAAATGGCTTTAAAATGGATTTGGAGCATGGAGACGATTATCTCGGGATTGCAAGATAACCAAACAAAACTTTTAGTGGATTTCTACTTATTTTATTAAATATCATCTCCACCAAACAGGACAAGCTTGCATCTGTTATAGTTTTGGAGAAAAATGTGTTCATTTCATGTATGCGCGAAATGCCTTAAAAATGGCTTTAAAATGGATTTGGAGCATGGAGACGATTATCTCGGGATTGCAAGATAACCAAACAAAACTTTTAGTGGATTTCTACTTATTTTATTAAATATCATCTCCACCAAACAGGACAAGCTTGCATCTGTTATAGTTTTGGAGAAAAATGTGTTCATTTCATGTATGCGCGAAATGCCTTAAAAATGGCTTTAAAATGGATTTGGAGCATGGAGACGATTATCTCGGGATTGCAAGATAACCAAACAAAACTTTTAGTGGATTTCTACTTATTTTATTAAATATCATCTCCACCAAACAGGACAAGCTTGCATCTGTTATAGTTTTGGAGAAAAATGTGTTCATTTCATGTATGCGCGAAATGCCTTAAAAATGGCTTTAAAATGGATTTGGAGCATGGAGACGATTATCTCGGGATTGCAAGATAACCAAACAAAACTTTTAGTGGATTTCTACTTATTTTATTAAATATCATCTCCACCAAACAGGACAAGCTTGCATCTGTTATAGTTTTGGAGAAAAATGTGTTCATTTCATGTATGCGCGAAATGCCTTAAAAATGGCTTTAAAATGGATTTGGAGCATGGAGACGATTATCTCGGGATTGCAAGATAACCAAACAAAACTTTTAGTGGATTTCTACTTATTTTATTAAATATCATCTCCACCAAACAGGACAAGCTTGCATCTGTTATAGTTTTGGAGAAAAATGTGTTCATTTCATGTATGCGCGAAATGCCTTAAAAATGGCTTTAAAATGGATTTGGAGCATGGAGACGATTATCTCGGGATTGCAAGATAACCAAACAAAACTTTTAGTGGATTTCTACTTATTTTATTAAATATCATCTCCACCAAACAGGACAAGCTTGCATCTGTTATAGTTTTGGAGAAAAATGTGTTCATTTCATGTATGCGCGAAATGCCTTAAAAATGGCTTTAAAATGGATTTGGAGCATGGAGACGATTATCTCGGGATTGCAAGATAACCAAACAAAACTTTTAGTGGATTTCTACTTATTTTATTAAATATCATCTCCACCAAACAGGACAAGCTTGCATCTGTTATAGTTTTGGAGAAAAATGTGTTCATTTCATGTATGCGCGAAATGCCTTAAAAATGGCTTTAAAATGGATTTGGAGCATGGAGACGATTATCTCGGGATTGCAAGATAACCAAACAAAACTTTTAGTGGATTTCTACTTATTTTATTAAATATCATCTCCACCAAACAGGACAAGCTTGCATCTGTTATAGTTTTGGAGAAAAATGTGTTCATTTCATGTATGCGCGAAATGCCTTAAAAATGGCTTTAAAATGGATTTGGAGCATGGAGACGATTATCTCGGGATTGCAAGATAACCAAACAAAACTTTTAGTGGATTTCTACTTATTTTATTAAATATCATCTCCACCAAACAGGACAAGCTTGCATCTGTTATAGTTTTGGAGAAAAATGTGTTCATTTCATGTATGCGCGAAATGCCTTAAAAATGGCTTTAAAATGGATTTGGAGCATGGAGACGATTATCTCGGGATTGCAAGATAACCAAACAAAACTTTTAGTGGATTTCTACTTATTTTATTAAATATCATCTCCACCAAACAGGACAAGCTTGCATCTGTTATAGTTTTGGAGAAAAATGTGTTCATTTCATGTATGCGCGAAATGCCTTAAAAATGGCTTTAAAATGGATTTGGAGCATGGAGACGATTATCTCGGGATTGCAAGATAACCAAACAAAACTTTTAGTGGATTTCTACTTATTTTATTAAATATCATCTCCACCAAACAGGACAAGCTTGCATCTGTTATAGTTTTGGAGAAAAATGTGTTCATTTCATGTATGCGCGAAATGCCTTAAAAATGGCTTTAAAATGGATTTGGAGCATGGAGACGATTATCTCGGGATTGCAAGATAACCAAACAAAACTTTTAGTGGATTTCTACTTATTTTATTAAATATCATCTCCACCAAACAGGACAAGCTTGCATCTGTTATAGTTTTGGAGAAAAATGTGTTCATTTCATGTATGCGCGAAATGCCTTAAAAATGGCTTTAAAATGGATTTGGAGCATGGAGACGATTATCTCGGGATTGCAAGATAACCAAACAAAACTTTTAGTGGATTTCTACTTATTTTATTAAATATCATCTCCACCAAACAGGACAAGCTTGCATCTGTTATAGTTTTGGAGAAAAATGTGTTCATTTCATGTATGCGCGAAATGCCTTAAAAATGGCTTTAAAATGGATTTGGAGCATGGAGACGATTATCTCGGGATTGCAAGATAACCAAACAAAACTTTTAGTGGATTTCTACTTATTTTATTAAATATCATCTCCACCAAACAGGACAAGCTTGCATCTGTTATAGTTTTGGAGAAAAATGTGTTCATTTCATGTATGCGCGAAATGCCTTAAAAATGGCTTTAAAATGGATTTGGAGCATGGAGACGATTATCTCGGGATTGCAAGATAACCAAACAAAACTTTTAGTGGATTTCTACTTATTTTATTAAATATCATCTCCACCAAACAGGACAAGCTTGCATCTGTTATAGTTTTGGAGAAAAATGTGTTCATTTCATGTATGCGCGAAATGCCTTAAAAATGGCTTTAAAATGGATTTGGAGCATGGAGACGATTATCTCGGGATTGCAAGATAACCAAACAAAACTTTTAGTGGATTTCTACTTATTTTATTAAATATCATCTCCACCAAACAGGACAAGCTTGCATCTGTTATAGTTTTGGAGAAAAATGTGTTCATTTCATGTATGCGCGAAATGCCTTAAAAATGGCTTTAAAATGGATTTGGAGCATGGAGACGATTATCTCGGGATTGCAAGATAACCAAACAAAACTTTTAGTGGATTTCTACTTATTTTATTAAATATCATCTCCACCAAACAGGACAAGCTTGCATCTGTTATAGTTTTGGAGAAAAATGTGTTCATTTCATGTATGCGCGAAATGCCTTAAAAATGGCTTTAAAATGGATTTGGAGCATGGAGACGATTATCTCGGGATTGCAAGATAACCAAACAAAACTTTTAGTGGATTTCTACTTATTTTATTAAATATCATCTCCACCAAACAGGACAAGCTTGCATCTGTTATAGTTTTGGAGAAAAATGTGTTCATTTCATGTATGCGCGAAATGCCTTAAAAATGGCTTTAAAATGGATTTGGAGCATGGAGACGATTATCTCGGGATTGCAAGATAACCAAACAAAACTTTTAGTGGATTTCTACTTATTTTATTAAATATCATCTCCACCAAACAGGACAAGCTTGCATCTGTTATAGTTTTGGAGAAAAATGTGTTCATTTCATGTATGCGCGAAATGCCTTAAAAATGGCTTTAAAATGGATTTGGAGCATGGAGACGATTATCTCGGGATTGCAAGATAACCAAACAAAACTTTTAGTGGATTTCTACTTATTTTATTAAATATCATCTCCACCAAACAGGACAAGCTTGCATCTGTTATAGTTTTGGAGAAAAATGTGTTCATTTCATGTATGCGCGACATGCCTTAAAAATGGCTTTAAAATGGATTTGGAGCATGGAGACGATTATCTCGGGATTGCAAGATAACCAAACAAAACTTTTAGTGGATTTCTACTTATTTTATTAAATATCATCTCCACCAAACAGGACAAGCTTGCATCTGTTATAGTTTTGGAGAAAAATGTGTTCATTTCATGTATGCGCGAAATGCCTTAAAAATGGCTTTAAAATGGATTTGGAGCATGGAGACGATTATCTCGGGATTGCAAGATAACCAAACAAAACTTTTAGTGGATTTCTACTTATTTTATTAAATATCATCTCCACCAAACAGGACAAGCTTGCATCTGTTATAGTTTTGGAGAAAAATGTGTTCATTTCATGTATGCGCGAAATGCCTTAAAAATGGCTTTAAAATGGATTTGGAGCATGGAGACGATTATCTCGGGATTGCAAGATAACCAAACAAAACTTTTAGTGGATTTCTACTTATTTTATTAAATATCATCTCCACCAAACAGGACAAGCTTGCATCTGTTATAGTTTTGGAGAAAAATGTGTTCATTTCATGTATGCGCGAAATGCCTTAAAAATGGCTTTAAAATGGATTTGGAGCATGGAGACGATTATCTCGGGATTGCAAGATAACCAAACAAAACTTTTAGTGGATTTCTACTTATTTTATTAAATATCATCTCCACCAAACAGGACAAGCTTGCATCTGTTATAGTTTTGGAGAAAAATGTGTTCATTTCATGTATGCGCGAAATGCCTTAAAAATGGCTTTAAAATGGATTTGGAGCATGGAGACGATTATCTCGGGATTGCAAGATAACCAAACAAAACTTTTAGTGGATTTCTACTTATTTTATTAAATATCATCTCCACCAAACAGGACAAGCTTGCATCTGTTATAGTTTTGGAGAAAAATGTGTTCATTTCATGTATGCGCGAAATGCCTTAAAAATGGCTTTAAAATGGATTTGGAGCATGGAGACGATTATCTCGGGATTGCAAGATAACCAAACAAAACTTTTAGTGGATTTCTACTTATTTTATTAAATATCATCTCCACCAAACAGGACAAGCTTGCATCTGTTATAGTTTTGGAGAAAAATGTGTTCATTTCATGTATGCGCGAAATGCCTTAAAAATGGCTTTAAAATGGATTTGGAGCATGGAGACGATTATCTCGGGATTGCAAGATAACCAAACAAAACTTTTAGTGGATTTCTACTTATTTTATTAAATATCATCTCCACCAAACAGGACAAGCTTGCATCTGTTATAGTTTTGGAGAAAAATGTGTTCATTTCATGTATGCGCGAAATGCCTTAAAAATGGCTTTAAAATGGATTTGGAGCATGGAGACGATTATCTCGGGATTGCAAGATAACCAAACAAAACTTTTAGTGGATTTCTACTTATTTTATTAAATATCATCTCCACCAAACAGGACAAGCTTGCATCTGTTATAGTTTTGGAGAAAAATGTGTTCATTTCATGTATGCGCGAAATGCCTTAAAAATGGCTTTAAAATGGATTTGGAGCATGGAGACGATTATCTCGGGATTGCAAGATAACCAAACAAAACTTTTAGTGGATTTCTACTTATTTTATTAAATATCATCTCCACCAAACAGGACAAGCTTGCATCTGTTATAGTTTTGGAGAAAAATGTGTTCATTTCATGTATGCGCGAAATGCCTTAAAAATGGCTTTAAAATGGATTTGGAGCATGGAGACGATTATCTCGGGATTGCAAGATAACCAAACAAAACTTTTAGTGGATTTCTACTTATTTTATTAAATATCATCTCCACCAAACAGGACAAGCTTGCATCTGTTATAGTTTTGGAGAAAAATGTGTTCATTTCATGTATGCGCGAAATGCCTTAAAAATGGCTTTAAAATGGATTTGGAGCATGGAGACGATTATCTCGGGATTGCAAGATAACCAAACAAAACTTTTAGTGGATTTCTACTTATTTTATTAAATATCATCTCCACCAAACAGGACAAGCTTGCATCTGTTATAGTTTTGGAGAAAAATGTGTTCATTTCATGTATGCGCGAAATGCCTTAAAAATGGCTTTAAAATGGATTTGGAGCATGGAGACGATTATCTCGGGATTGCAAGATAACCAAACAAAACTTTTAGTGGATTTCTACTTATTTTATTAAATATCATCTCCACCAAACAGGACAAGCTTGCATCTGTTATAGTTTTGGAGAAAAATGTGTTCATTTCATGTATGCGCGAAATGCCTTAAAAATGGCTTTAAAATGGATTTGGAGCATGGAGACGATTATCTCGGGATTGCAAGATAACCAAACAAAACTTTTAGTGGATTTCTACTTATTTTATTAAATATCATCTCCACCAAACAGGACAAGCTTGCATCTGTTATAGTTTTGGAGAAAAATGTGTTCATTTCATGTATGCGCGAAATGCCTTAAAAATGGCTTTAAAATGGATTTGGAGCATGGAGACGATTATCTCGGGATTGCAAGATAACCAAACAAAACTTTTAGTGGATTTCTACTTATTTTATTAAATATCATCTCCACCAAACAGGACAAGCTTGCATCTGTTATAGTTTTGGAGAAAAATGTGTTCATTTCATGTATGCGCGAAATGCCTTAAAAATGGCTTTAAAATGGATTTGGAGCATGGAGACGATTATCTCGGGATTGCAAGATAACCAAACAAAACTTTTAGTGGATTTCTACTTATTTTATTAAATATCATCTCCACCAAACAGGACAAGCTTGCATCTGTTATAGTTTTGGAGAAAAATGTGTTCATTTCATGTATGCGCGAAATGCCTTAAAAATGGCTTTAAAATGGATTTGGAGCATGGAGACGATTATCTCGGGATTGCAAGATAACCAAACAAAACTTTTAGTGGATTTCTACTTATTTTATTAAATATCATCTCCACCAAACAGGACAAGCTTGCATCTGTTATAGTTTTGGAGAAAAATGTGTTCATTTCATGTATGCGCGAAATGCCTTAAAAATGGCTTTAAAATGGATTTGGAGCATGGAGACGATTATCTCGGGATTGCAAGATAACCAAACAAAACTTTTAGTGGATTTCTACTTATTTTATTAAATATCATCTCCACCAAACAGGACAAGCTTGCATCTGTTATAGTTTTGGAGAAAAATGTGTTCATTTCATGTATGCGCGAAATGCCTTAAAAATGGCTTTAAAATGGATTTGGAGCATGGAGACGATTATCTCGGGATTGCAAGATAACCAAACAAAACTTTTAGTGGATTTCTACTTATTTTATTAAATATCATCTCCACCAAACAGGACAAGCTTGCATCTGTTATAGTTTTGGAGAAAAATGTGTTCATTTCATGTATGCGCGAAATGCCTTAAAAATGGCTTTAAAATGGATTTGGAGCATGGAGACGATTATCTCGGGATTGCAAGATAACCAAACAAAACTTTTAGTGGATTTCTACTTATTTTATTAAATATCATCTCCACCAAACAGGACAAGCTTGCATCTGTTATAGTTTTGGAGAAAAATGTGTTCATTTCATGTATGCGCGAAATGCCTTAAAAATGGCTTTAAAATGGATTTGGAGCATGGAGACGATTATCTCGGGATTGCAAGATAACCAAACAAAACTTTTAGTGGATTTCTACTTATTTTATTAAATATCATCTCCACCAAACAGGACAAGCTTGCATCTGTTATAGTTTTGGAGAAAAATGTGTTCATTTCATGTATGCGCGAAATGCCTTAAAAATGGCTTTAAAATGGATTTGGAGCATGGAGACGATTATCTCGGGATTGCAAGATAACCAAACAAAACTTTTAGTGGATTTCTACTTATTTTATTAAATATCATCTCCACCAAACAGGACAAGCTTGCATCTGTTATAGTTTTGGAGAAAAATGTGTTCATTTCATGTATGCGCGAAATGCCTTAAAAATGGCTTTAAAATGGATTTGGAGCATGGAGACGATTATCTCGGGATTGCAAGATAACCAAACAAAACTTTTAGTGGATTTCTACTTATTTTATTAAATATCATCTCCACCAAACAGGACAAGCTTGCATCTGTTATAGTTTTGGAGAAAAATGTGTTCATTTCATGTATGCGCGAAATGCCTTAAAAATGGCTTTAAAATGGATTTGGAGCATGGAGACGATTATCTCGGGATTGCAAGATAACCAAACAAAACTTTTAGTGGATTTCTACTTATTTTATTAAATATCATCTCCACCAAACAGGACAAGCTTGCATCTGTTATAGTTTTGGAGAAAAATTTGTTCATTTCATGTATGCGCGAAATGCCTTAAAAATGGCTTTAAAATGGATTTGGAGCATGGAGACGATTATCTCGGGATTGCAAGATAACCAAACAAAACTTTTAGTGGATTTCTACTTATTTTATTAAATATCATCTCCACCAAACAGGACAAGCTTGCATCTGTTATAGTTTTGGAGAAAAATGTGTTCATTTCATGTATGCGCGAAATGCCTTAAAAATGGCTTTAAAATGGATTTGGAGCATGGAGACGATTATCTCGGGATTGCAAGATAACCAAACAAAACTTTTAGTGGATTTCTACTTATTTTATTAAATATCATCTCCACCAAACAGGACAAGCTTGCATCTGTTATAGTTTTGGAGAAAAATGTGTTCATTTCATGTATGCGCGAAATGCCTTAAAAATGGCTTTAAAATGGATTTGGAGCATGGAGACGATTATCTCGGGATTGCAAGATAACCAAACAAAACTTTTAGTGGATTTCTACTTATTTTATTAAATATCATCTCCACCAAACAGGACAAGCTTGCATCTGTTATAGTTTTGGAGAAAAATGTGTTCATTTCATGTAATGCGCGAAATGCCTTAAAAATGGCTTTAAAATGGATTTGGAGCATGGAGACGATTATCTCGGGATTGCAAGATAACCAAACAAAACTTTTAGTGGATTTCTACTTATTTTATTAAATATCATCTCCACCAAACAGGACAAGCTTGCATCTGTTATAGTTTTGGAGAAAAATGTGTTCATTTCATGTATGCGCGAAATGCCTTAAAAATGGCTTTAAAATGGATTTGGAGCATGGAGACGATTATCTCGGGATTGCAAGATAACCAAACAAAACTTTTAGTGGATTTCTACTTATTTTATTAAATATCATCTCCACCAAACAGGACAAGCTTGCATCTGTTATAGTTTTGGAGAAAAATGTGTTCATTTCATGTATGCGCGAAATGCCTTAAAAATGGCTTTAAAATGGATTTGGAGCATGGAGACGATTATCTCGGGATTGCAAGATAACCAAACAAAACTTTTAGTGGATTTCTACTTATTTTATTAAATATCATCTCCACCAAACAGGACAAGCTTGCATCTGTTATAGTTTTGGAGAAAAATGTGTTCATTTCATGTATGCGCGAAATGCCTTAAAAATGGCTTTAAAATGGATTTGGAGCATGGAGACGATTATCTCGGGATTGCAAGATAACCAAACAAAACTTTTAGTGGATTTCTACTTATTTTATTAAATATCATCTCCACCAAACAGGACAAGCTTGCATCTGTTATAGTTTTGGAGAAAAATGTGTTCATTTCATGTATGCGCGAAATGCCTTAAAAATGGCTTTAAAATGGATTTGGAGCATGGAGACGATTATCTCGGGATTGCAAGATAACCAAACAAAACTTTTAGTGGATTTCTACTTATTTTATTAAATATCATCTCCACCAAACAGGACAAGCTTGCATCTGTTATAGTTTTGGAGAAAAATGTGTTCATTTCATGTATGCGCGAAATGCCTTAAAAATGGCTTTAAAATGGATTTGGAGCATGGAGACGATTATCTCGGGATTGTGGCCCAGTGAGTGGCAACGAGGGAGACTGTGGTTGGAGTCCCCTCGCTGTGTCTCTAAAAGAACCAAGATGAACAAGTCATGGCTCTCAGAGGACTTTTCTTCCCCTGGGTCAGCCAGGGGACGGGAAAGGCACGCGTATTTTTGAGAGTGCTTCATGCAAAGCATCTTTTTCTTTTTCAAAAGGGAGCTCAACCGATGCCAGTCAAGTGGGGTGTGTGTGGCCCAGTGAGTGGCAACGAGGGAGACTGTGGTTGGAGTCCCCTCGCTGTGTCTCTAAAAGAACCAAGATGAACAAGTCATGGCTCTCAGAGGACTTTTCTTCCCCTGGGTCAGCCAGGGGACGGGAAAGGCACACGTATTTTTGAGAGTGCTTCATGCAAAGCATCTTTTTCTTTTTCAAAAGGGAGCTCAACCGATGCCAGTCAAGTGGGGTGTGTGTGGCCCCAGTGAGTGGAAACGAGGGAGACTGTGGTTGGAGTCCCCTCGCTGTGTCTCTAAAAGAACCAAGATGAACAAGTCATGGCTCTCAGAGGACTTTTCTTCCCTGGGTCAGCCAGGGGACGGGAAAGGCACGCGTATTTTTGAGAGTGCTTCATGCAAAGCATCTTTTTCTTTTCAAAAGGGAGCTCAACCGATGCCAGTCAAGTGGGGTGTGTGTGGCCCAGTGAGTGGAAACGAGGGAGACTGTGGTTGGAGTCCCCTCGCTGTGTCTCTAAAAGAACCAAGATGAACAAGTCATGGCTCTCAGAGGACTTTTCTTCCCCTGGGTCAGCCAGGGGATGGGAAAGGCACGCGTATTTTTGAGAGTGCTTCATGCAAAGCATCTTTTTCTTTTTCAAAAGGGAGCTCAACCGATGCCAGTCAAGTGGGGTGTGTGTGGCCCAGTGAGTGGCAACGAGGGAGACTGTGGTTGGAGTCCCCTCGCTGTGTCTCTAAAAGAACCAAGATGAACAAGTCATGGCTCTCAGAGGACTTTTCTTCCCCTGGGTCAGCCAGGGGACGGGAAAGGCACGCGTATTTTTGAGAGTGCTTCATGCAAAGCATCTTTTTCTTTTTCAAAAGGGAGCTCAACCGATGCCAGTCAAGTGGGGTGTGTGTGGCCCAGTGAGTGGCAACGAGGGAGACTGTGGTTGGAGTCCCCTCGCTGTGTCTCTAAAAGAACCAAGATGAACAAGTCATGGCTCTCAGAGGACTTTTCTTCCCCTGGGTCAGCCAGGGGACGGGAAAGGCACGCGTATTTTTGAGAGTGCTTCATGCAAAGCATCTTTTTCTTTTTCAAAAGGGAGCTCAACCGATGCCAGTCAAGTGGGGTGTGTGTGGCCCAGTGAGTGGCAACGAGGGAGACTGTGGTTGGAGTCCCCTCGCTGTGTCTCTAAAAGAACCAAGATGAACAAGTCATGGCTCTCAGAGGACTTTTCTTCCCCTGGGTCAGCCAGGGGACGGGAAAGGCACGCGTATTTTTGAGAGTGCTTCATGCAAAGCATCTTTTTCTTTTTCAAAAGGGAGCTCAACCGATGCCAGTCAAGTGGGGTGTGTGTGGCCCAGTGAGTGGCAACGAGGGGAGACTGTGGTTGGAGTCCCCTCGCTGTGTTATACATGCTTTTAGAAGGGCATGACATGGCTTGGAGGTTGACTTTCATAAAATGCAAACTGTTGGCTACCAAAATGCTGCCTTTCCAACAACTGTGGTTATAGGCAATGAGGAACATACTGATGAAGATGAGACGCAGATACCCGATTGGGATGACAACTTAAATATTCAGTCAGGGCAAGAAGAGGCTCGGTCTGAGGGGGAGGGTAGTGCAAACACAACAATTGATGATGAAGTTCTAGATCCCACCTACTGTCAACCCCCAGTCAGGCACTCGAGGAGGTCAACAGAGGCGGTGGAGGAGGATGCAACCGACGACGAAATTACCTTGCGCCTTCCTGGACAGAGTCGGAGCACTGGTAGCACGTCTACAACTGCATCCTCAGCCACCACTCTGCCTATGAGCATTATTCGGGGTGCATCAACAGGTCGCATGGCCTCTAAGCCTTGCCTAGCCTGTTCCTTTTTTGACATAGAAAAAGATCGCCCAAATCATGTGATATGTAAAATTTGTCATGATTCTCTTAGTAGAGGTCAAAACCTCAGCAGTTTGACAACTTCTTCCATGAATCGTCACATGAATAAATATCATAGGTCCCGGTGGGAAGCTCACTGTGCTGCAATGCGGCCTAGCGGAGCGAACCATCCACCGCCCGCCCCTTCCAGTGCATCCGCGCGCTCTTCATCTTCTAGGACTGTGGGGACAGCTGTCACACCTGTTTTTCCACGCAAAACTTCCACCACTGTAACCGCAACAGGCAGTTTGCTTGGTAGGTCGTCAGTTGGTTTGGAAGGGGAAACAAGTGAGTGTGTACAGCTCTCTCAGACATCGATAGCACCTACGTTGGATGAAGGCAACATCATGTCTCCGCCTGCACTTTCCTCACAAACCTGCATTTTTCCAGGGACACCCTACTCAACACCGTCTACACACAGCAGCCAGATCTCTGTCCCTCAGATGTGGTCAAATAAAAGGCCACTTCCTCCGACCCATGACAAAGCTAAGAGGTTGACTCTATCCCTCTGTAAGCTGTTGGCTACCGAAATGCTGCCTTTCCGCCTAGTGGACACACAGGATTTTAGAGACCTTATGTCTGTCGCTGTGCCCCAGTACCAGATGCCTAGTCGCCACTACTTCTCTAAGAAAGGTGTGCCCGCGCTACACCAGCATGTCGCACACAACATCACCGCTTCCTTGAGAAACTCTGTGTGTGAACGGGTGCATTTCACCACCGATACTTGGACCAGTAAGCATGGACAGGGACGTTACATGTCGCTGACTGGGCACTCGGTAACTATGTTGATAGATGGTGAAGGGTCTGCTGCACAAGTCTTGCCGTCCCCACGACTTGTGTGTCAATCCTCTGTCTGTCCAAGTTCCGCCACTGCTTCTGCATCCTCCACCTCATCTGGGTCCTCCACCTCCGCCCCAAGCCTGCCTGGTCAGGCCACCAGCGTTCTCACTGCGCAGAAGGAATCACGCACCCCTCATTACTATGCTGGCAGCAGAGCGCAACGGCATCAGGCGGTCTTTAGCTTGACATGTCTTGGGAATAAGAGTCACACAGCTGAGGAGTTGTGGTCAGCTCTGCGGTCCGAGTTTAATAAATGGTTGTCTCCACTCAACCTGCAGCCTGGTAAGGCCGTGTGCGACAATGCTGCAAACCTGGGTGCGGCCCTTCGCCTGGGCAAGGTGACACACGTGCCTTGTATGGCTCACGTGTTGAACCTTGTTGTCCAGCAATTTTTAACACACTATCCCGGCCTAGATGGCCTTCTGACCAGGGCACGTAAACTGTCTGCAGTGCTCACTTCCGCCGTTCAACCGCCGCAGCTGAGCGACTTGCATCGCTCCAGAAGTCTTTCGGCCTGCCGGTTCATCGCCTGAAATGCGATGTGGCGACACGCTGGAATTCAACTCTCCACATGTTACAGCGACTGTGGCAGCACCGGCGAGCCCTGGTGCAATACGTCATGATGGGCCAACGAGATGCAGAAGTGGGGCAGATCACCCTGATGGAGTGATCTCAGATCAAGGACCTATGCACCGTTCTGCACAGTTTCGACATGGCGACGAATATGTTTAGCGCTGACAATGCCATTATCAGCATGACGATTACAGTCATTTACATGCTGGAGCACACGCTAAACACTATTCGGAGTCAGGGGGTGGGACAACAGGAAGGGGAGGAACTACAGGAGGATTCATATGCGCAAGACACAACAACATCACCAAGGTCCAGACGTTCATCATCACCAACGCGGCAGGCATGGGACCATGGGGGACAGGGATCAACAAGGGCGCATGGTAGCAGGCGAGATGTTGAGGAAGGTGCAGGAGGACATGAAGATATGGAGGACGAACTGTCCATGGACATGGAAGACTCAGCGGATGAGGGAGACCTTGGTCAAAATTCAGTTGAAAGAGGTTGGGGGGAGATGTCAGAGGAAGAAAGAACGGTTAGCACCTCTATGCCACAAACACAGCGTGGACTTGGTCCGCATGGCTGCGCAAGACACATGAGTGCCTTCTTGTTGCACTACCTCCAACATGACCCTCGGATTGTCAAAATTAGAAGTGATGATGACTACTGGCTTGCCACACTATTAGATCCCCGGGACAAGTCCAAATTTTGTGACATAATTCCACCCATAGAAAGGGACGCACGTATGCTGGAGTATCAGCATAAGCTGTTACTCGATCTTAGCTCGGCTTTTACACCAAACAACCGTGCAGGTGAAGGGAGTGATTCTCCCAGTTGTAACTTGACAAACATGGGACGGCATCGTCATCTTCAACAGTCTACCCGTACCAGTAGGACCGTATCTGGTGCTGGTAACAGCAATTTTATGGAATATTTTCATAATTTTTTTAGACCCTCCTTTGCAAGGCCACCAGAGACAACAAGTCTGACACATAGTCAACGGATGGAGAGGATGATACAGGAGTATCTCGAAATGAACATCGATGCAATGACTTTGCAAATGGAGCCTTGCTCCTTTTGGGCTTCAAATCTAGAAAAATTGACAGAGCTCTCCAGTTACGCCTTGGAGATTTTGTCGTGTGCAGCTGCCAGCGTTGTCTCTGAACGTGTCTTCTTCAGTGCTGCTGGGTGTGTGCTGACAGATAAGCGCACGCGTCTGTCCAGTGACAATGTGGACACACTGACGTTCATCAAAATGAACAAGTCATGGATCCAGAAGGAATTTACTACCCCTGTGTCATCCTGGGGAGAGTAAATGCTTGTGGATTTGGAATGTGCTTGATGCAAATCAAAACATCCTGTTTGCAACTAGGGCACAAGTGCTGCCACTGATGGGGTGTCTGTGTGCCCAATGTTGGGAAAAAAGGTAGACTCCGCTTGGAGTAACCCTTGCTTGATGTGTTTTTTAAAAATGATACAAGATGAACAGATCTGAAGGCAAGATGAAGGCAACATCATGTCTCCGCCTGCACTTTTCTCACAAACCTGCATTTTTCCAGGGACACCCTACTCAACACCGTCTACAGACAGCAGCCAGATCTCTTTCCCTCAGATGTGGTCAAATAAAAGGCCACTTACTTACTGATGGCATTGAGCTCTGCTGCCAGCATAGTAAGGAGGTGTGTGGTAGTCCTTGTGCGCAGTTGCAAGGAAGGGTGGCCTGACCACACAGGGTTTGCGCCAATGCCTTCAGATCTGTTCATCTTGTATCATTTTTAAAAAACACATCAAGCAAGGGTTACTCCAAGCGGAGTCTACCTTTTTTCCCAACATTGGGCACACAGACACCCCATCAGTGGCAGCACTTGTGCCCTAGTTGCAAACAGGATGTTTTGATTTGCATCAAGCACATTCCAAATCCACAAGCATTTACTCTCCCCAGGATGACACAGGGGTAGTAAATTCCTTCTGGATCCATGACTTGTTCATTTTGATGAACGTCAGTGTGTCCACATTGTCACTGGACAGACGCGTGCGCTTATCTGTCAGCACACACCCAGCAGCACTGAAGAAGACACGTTCAGAGACAACGCTGGCAGCTGCACACGACAAAATCTCCAAGGCGTAACTGGAGAGCTCTGTCAATTTTTCTAGATTTGAAGCCCAAAAGGAGCAAGGCTCCATTTGCAAAGTCATTGCATCGATGTTCATTTCGAGATACTCCTGTATCATCCTCTCCATCCGTTGACTATGTGTCAGACTTGTTGTCTCTGGTGGCCTTGCAAAGGAGGGTCTAAAAAAATTATGAAAATATTCCATAAAATTGCTGTTACCAGCACCAGATACGGTCCTACTGGTACGGGTAGACTGTTGAAGATGACGATGCCGTCCCATGTTTGTCAAGTTACAACTGGGAGAATCACTCCCTTCACCTGCACGGTTGTTTGGTGTAAAAGCCGAGCTAAGATCGAGTAACAGCTTATGCTGATACTCCAGCATACGTGCGTCCCTTTCTATGGGTGGAATTATGTCACAAAATTTGGACTTGTCCCGGGGATCTAATAGTGTGGCAAGCCAGTAGTCATCATCACTTCTAATTTTGACAATCCGAGGGTCATGTTGGAGGTAGTGCAACAAGAAGGCACTCATGTGTCTTGCGCAGCCATGCGGACCAAGTCCACGCTGTGTTTGTGGCATAGAGGTGCTAACCGTTCTTTCTTCCTCTGACATCTCCCCCCAACCTCTTTCAACTGAATTTTGACCAAGGTCTCCCTCATCCGCTGAGTCTTCCATGTCCATGGACAGTTCGTCCTCCATATCTTCATGTCCTCCTGCACCTTCCTCAACATCTCGCCTGCTACCATGCGCCCTTGTTGATCCCTGTCCCCCATGGTCCCATGCCTGCCGCGTTGGTGATGATGAACGTCTGGACCTTGGTGATGTTGTTGTGTCTTGCGCATATGAATCCTCCTGTAGTTCCTCCCCTTCCTGTTGTCCCACCCCCTGACTCCGAATAGTGTTTAGCGTGTGCTCCAGCATGTAAATGACTGTAATCGTCATGCTGATAATGGCATTGTCAGCGCTAAACATATTCGTCGCCATGTCGAAACTGTGCAGAACGGTGCATAGGTCCTTGATCTGAGATCACTCCATCAGGGTGATCTGCCCCACTTCTGCATCTCGTTGGCCCATCATGACGTATTGCACCAGGGCTCGCCGGTGCTGCCACAGTCGCTGTAACATGTGGAGAGTTGAATTCCAGCGTGTCGCCACATCGCATTTCAGGCGATGAACCGGCAGGCCGAAAGACTTCTGGAGCGATGCAAGTCGCTCAGCTGCGGCGGTTGAACGGCGGAAGTGAGCACTGCAGACAGTTTACGTGCCCTGGTCAGAAGGCCATCTAGGCCGGGATAGTGTGTTAAAAATTGCTGGACAACAAGGTTCAACACGTGAGCCATACAAGGCACGTGTGTCACCTTGCCCAGGCGAAGGGCCGCACCCAGGTTTGCAGCATTGTCGCACACGGCCTTACCAGGCTGCAGGTTGAGTGGAGACAACCATTTATTAAACTCGGACCGCAGAGCTGACCACAACTCCTCAGCTGTGTGACTCTTATTCCCAAGACATGTCAAGCTAAAGACCGCCTGATGCCGTTGCGCTCTGCTGCCAGCATAGTAATGAGGGGTGCGTGATTCCTTCTGCGCAGTGAGAACGCTGGTGGCCTGACCAGGCAGGCTTGGGGCGGAGGTGGAGGACCCAGATGAGGTGGAGGATGCAGAAGCAGTGGCGGAACTTGGACAGACAGAGGATTGACACACAAGTCGTGGGGACGGCAAGACTTGTGCAGCAGACCCTTCACCATCTATCAACATAGTTACCGAGTGCCCAGTCAGCGACATGTAACGTCCCTGTCCATGCTTACTGGTCCAAGTATCGGTGGTGAAATGCACCCGTTCACACACAGAGTTTCTCAAGGAAGCGGTGATGTTGTGTGCGACATGCTGGTGTAGCGCGGGCACACCTTTCTTAGAGAAGTAGTGGCGACTAGGCATCTGGTACTGGGGCACAGCGACAGACATAAGGTCTCTAAAATCCTGTGTGTCCACTAGGCGGAAAGGCAGCATTTCGGTAGCCAACAGCTTACAGAGGGATAGAGTCAACCTCTTAGCTTTGTCATGGGTCGGAGGAAGTGGCCTTTTATTTGACCACATCTGAGGGACAGAGATCTGGCTGCTGTGTGTAGACGGTGTTGAGTAGGGTGTCCCTGGAAAAATGCAGGTTTGTGAGGAAAGTGCAGGCGGAGACATGATGTTGCCTTCATCCAACGTAGGTGCTATCGATGTCTGAGAGAGCTGTACACACTCACTTGTTTCCCCTTCCAAACCAACTGACGACCTACCAAGCAAACTGCCTGTTGCGGTTACAGTGGTGGAAGTTTTGCGTGGAAAAACAGGTGTGACAGCTGTCCCCACAGTCCTAGAAGATGAAGAGCGCGCGGATGCACTGGAAGGGGCGGGCGGTGGATGGTTCGCTTCGCTAGGCCGCATTGCAGCACAGTGAGCTTCCCACCGGGACCTATGATATTTATTCATGTGACGATTCATGGAAGAAGTTGTCAAACTGCTGAGGTTTTGACCTCTACTAAGAGAATCATGACAAATTTTACATATCACATGATTTGGGCGATCTTTTTCTATGTCAAAAAAGGAACAGGCTAGGCAAGGCTTAGAGGCCATGCGACCTGTTGATGCACCCCGAATAATGCTCATAGGCAGAGTGGTGGCTGAGGATGCAGTTGTAGACGTGCTACCAGTGCTCCGACTCTGTCCAGGAAGGCGCAAGGTAATTTCGTCGTCGGTTGCATCCTCCTCCACTGCCTCTGTTGACCTCCTCGAGTGCCTGACTGGGGGTTGACAGTAGGTGGGATCTAGAACTTCATCATCAATTGTTGTGTTTGCACTACCCTCCCCCTCAGACCGAGCCTCTTCTTGCCCTGACCGAATATTTAAGTTGTCATCCCAATCGGGTATCTGCGTCTCATCTTCATCAGTATGTTCCTCATTGCCTATAACCACAGTTGTTGGAAAGGCAGCATTTTGGTAGCCAACAGTTTGCATTTTATGAAAGTCAACCTCCAAGCCATGTCATGCCCTTCTAAAAGCATGTATAACACAGCGAGGGGACTCCAACCACAGTCTCCCTCGTTGCCACTCACTGGGCCACACACACCCCACTTGACTGGCATCGGTTGAGCTCCCTTTTGAAAAAGAAAAAGATGCTTTGCATGAAGCACTCTCAAAAATACGCGTGCCTTTCCCGTCCCCTGGCTGACCCAGGGGAAGAAAAGTCCTCTGAGAGCCATGACTTGTTCATCTTGGTTCTTTTAGAGACACAGCGAGGGGACTCCAACCACAGTCTCCCTCGTTGCCACTCACTGGGCCACACACACCCCACTTGACTGGCATCGGTTGAGCTCCCTTTTGAAAAAGAAAAAGATGCTTTGCATGAAGCACTCTCAAAAATACGCGTGCCTTTCCCGTCCCCTGGCTGACCCAGGGGAAGAAAAGTCCTCTGAGAGCCATGACTTGTTCATCTTGGTTCTTTTAGAGACACAGCGAGGGGACTCCAACCACAGTCTCCCTCGTTGCCACTCACTGGGCCACACACACCCCACTTGACTGGCATCGGTTGAGCTCCCTTTTGAAAAAGAAAAAGATGCTTTGCATGAAGCACTCTCAAAAATACGCGTGCCTTTCCCGTCCCCTGGCTGACCCAGGGGAAGAAAAGTCCTCTGAGAGCCATGACTTGTTCATCTTGGTTCTTTTAGAGACACAGCGAGGGGACTCCAACCACAGTCTCCCTCGTTGCCACTCACTGGGCCACACACACCCCACTTGACTGGCATCGGTTGAGCTCCCTTTTGAAAAAGAAAAAGATGCTTTGCATGAAGCACTCTCAAAAATACGCGTGCCTTTCCCGTCCCCTGGCTGACCCAGGGGAAGAAAAGTCCTCTGAGAGCCATGACTTGTTCATCTTGGTTCTTTTAGAGACACAGCGAGGGGACTCCAACCACAGTCTCCCTCGTTTCCACTCACTGGGCCACACACACCCCACTTGACTGGCATCGGTTGAGCTCCCTTTTGAAAAAGAAAAAGATGCTTTGCATGAAGCACTCTCAAAAATACGCGTGCCTTTCCCGTCCCCTGGCTGACCCAGGGGAAGAAAAGTCCTCTGAGAGCCATGACTTGTTCATCTTGGTTCTTTTAGAGACACAGCGAGGGGACTCCAACCACAGTCTCCCTCGTTTCCACTCACTGGGCCACACACACCCCACTTGACTGGCATCGGTTGAGCTCCCTTTTGAAAAAGAAAAAGATGCTTTGCATGAAGCACTCTCAAAAATACGCGTGCCTTTCCCGTCCCCTGGCTGACCCAGGGGAAGAAAAGTCCTCTGAGAGCCATGACTTGTTCATCTTGGTTCTTTTAGAGACACAGCGAGGGGACTCCAACCACAGTCTCCCTCGTTGCCACTCACTGGGCCACACACACCCCACTTGACTGGCATCGGTTGAGCTCCCTTTTGAAAAAGAAAAAGATGCTTTGCATGAAGCACTCTCAAAAATACGCGTGCCTTTCCCGTCCCCTGGCTGACCCAGGGGAAGAAAAGTCCTCTGAGAGCCATGACTTGTTCATCTTGGTTCTTTTAGAGACACAGCGAGGGGACTCCAACCACAGTCTCCCTCGTTGCCACTCACTGGGCCACACACACCCCACTTGACTGGCATCGGTTGAGCTCCCTTTTGAAAAAGAAAAAGATGCTTTGCATGAAGCACTCTCAAAAATACGCGTGCCTTTCCCGTCCCCTGGCTGACCCAGGGGAAGAAAAGTCCTCTGAGAGCCATGACTTGTTCATCTTGGTTCTTTTAGAGACACAGCGAGGGGACTCCAACCACAGTCTCCCTCGTTGCCACTCACTGGGCCACACACACCCCACTTGACTGGCATCGGTTGAGCTCCCTTTTGAAAAAGAAAAAGATGCTTTGCATGAAGCACTCTCAAAAATACGCGTGCCTTTCCCGTCCCCTGGCTGACCCAGGGGAAGAAAAGTCCTCTGAGAGCCATGACTTGTTCATCTTGGTTCTTTTAGAGACACAGCGAGGGGACTCCAACCACAGTCTCCCTCGTTGCCACTCACTGGGCCACACACACCCCACTTGACTGGCATCGGTTGAGCTCCCTTTTGAAAAAGAAAAAGATGCTTTGCATGAAGCACTCTCAAAAATACGCGTGCCTTTCCCGTCCCCTGGCTGACCCAGGGGAAGAAAAGTCCTCTGAGAGCCATGACTTGTTCATCTTGGTTCTTTTAGAGACACAGCGAGGGGACTCCAACCACAGTCTCCCTCGTTGCCACTCACTGGGCCACACACACCCCACTTGACTGGCATCGGTTGAGCTCCCTTTTGAAAAAGAAAAAGATGCTTTGCATGAAGCACTCTCAAAAATACGCGTGCCTTTCCCGTCCCCTGGCTGACCCAGGGGAAGAAAAGTCCTCTGAGAGCCATGACTTGTTCATCTTGGTTCTTTTAGAGACACAGCGAGGGGACTTCAACCACAGTCTCCCTCGTTGCCACTCACTGGGCCACACACACCCCACTTGACTGGCATCGGTTGAGCTCCCTTTTGAAAAAGAAAAAGATGCTTTGCATGAAGCACTCTCAAAAATACGCGTGCCTTTCCCGTCCCCTGGCTGACCCAGGGGAAGAAAAGTCCTCTGAGAGCCATGACTTGTTCATCTTGGTTCTTTTAGAGACACAGCGAGGGGACTCCAACCACAGTCTCCCTCGTTTCCACTCACTGGGCCACACACACCCCACTTGACTGGCATCGGTTGAGCTCCCTTTTGAAAAAGAAAAAGATGCTTTGCATGAAGCACTCTCAAAAATACGCGTGCCTTTCCCGTCCCCTGGCTGACCCAGGGGAAGAAAAGTCCTCTGAGAGCCATGACTTGTTCATCTTGGTTCTTTTAGAGACACAGCGAGGGGACTCCAACCACAGTCTCCCTCGTTGCCACTCACTGGGCCACACACACCCCACTTGACTGGCATCGGTTGAGCTCCCTTTTGAAAAAGAAAAAGATGCTTTGCATGAAGCACTCTCAAAAATACGCGTGCCTTTCCCGTCCCCTGGCTGACCCAGGGGAAGAAAAGTCCTCTGAGAGCCATGACTTGTTCATCTTGGTTCTTTTAGAGACACAGCGAGGGGACTCCAACCACAGTCTCCCTCGTTTCCACTCACTGGGCCACACACACCCCACTTGACTGGCATCGGTTGAGCTCCCTTTTGAAAAAGAAAAAGATGCTTTGCATGAAGCACTCTCAAAAATACGCGTGCCTTTCCCGTCCCCTGGCTGACCCAGGGGAAGAAAAGTCCTCTGAGAGCCATGACTTGTTCATCTTGGTTCTTTTAGAGACACAGCGAGGGGACTCCAACCACAGTCTCCCTCGTTTCCACTCACTGGGCCACACACACCCCACTTGACTGGCATCGGTTGAGCTCCCTTTTGAAAAAGAAAAAGATGCTTTGCATGAAGCACTCTCAAAAATACGCGTGCCTTTCCCGTCCCCTGGCTGACCCAGGGGAAGAAAAGTCCTCTGAGAGCCATGACTTGTTCATCTTGGTTCTTTTAGAGACACAGCGAGGGGACTCCAACCACAGTCTCCCTCGTTTCCACTCACTGGGCCACACACACCCCACTTGACTGGCATCGGTTGAGCTCCCTTTTGAAAAAGAAAAAGATGCTTTGCATGAAGCACTCTCAAAAATACGCGTGCCTTTCCCGTCCCCTGGCTGACCCAGGGGAAGAAAAGTCCTCTGAGAGCCATGTCCACATTGTCAGTGGACAGACACGTGTGCTTATCTGCCAGCAGACCCACAGCAGCACTGAAGACAGGTTCCGAGAGAACGCTGGCTGCAGGACACGACAAGATCCCCAAGACGTACGTGGCGAGCTCAGGCAATTTATCAAGATTGGAAGCCAAGAATGAGCAGGGCTCAAGTTGCACATTAATGGAATCGATGTTTCCTTGCATATACTCATATATCTGTGTGTCCTCCTCTTTTTCCTTGTCCAGCTGTTTTGTTTTCGCATGAGTATATGTCCTTGTCACTTTCCAATGTGTTTGAGTTGTTTGTCACCTTTAGGACACCTTTGAGGGTGTTTTCTAGGTGTTTTTCTGTGTTTGTGATTGCCTGCCATTGTTTCCTATTGGCTCGAGTTCGGTTCGTCGAACGTTCGACGAACCGAACTCGAACGGGAGGTCCGTTCGGCGAACCAACCTCGAGCCGAACCGCGACCGGTTCGCTCATCTCTAGTCATGATAACACTTGTACCATCTTTTCATTTAGATTCCACCTACAATTATTTACCGATTCCAGTTCTGAAATAGGCTTTCATGATCTACTCACTAGAATTCTCAAGTGCATAAGGTACTGAGACATATACATGTTCACACCATTATAAAGAACAAAGTATAAACATTGAGGTTTTTCTCACACCCATGTTCCTGTGTTCTTTGATATGATATGTGTTCATTTCCTTCACTATATAGGATTGCAAGTTTTCCATTTGTACCTTAATGGCAATGACGCTATACAATTGAACACATATCATCCTGTTATCCATATAGGTGTGTATTTACCTGCTTGACTATTTTTGGTTGTTTGATCCAGAATGTTTCTCCAGATAGGTCATGTGGAAATTTTCTTTCCTCAGTACAAATGTTTTCACTATGGCTTTGGAAAAATTTTTTGTATGTGCATCATGGTCATTTGACCCATTGTACTCTCAAGTAGCAATATATTGTACTGTTATGTTGTACTATGTACTAATTACGTGTTTATATGGTTTTGTAACCCTTTATGATCTTAGATAACTTTATCCTTGATAAAGACCTAAAAACAAGGTCGAAACGTTGGATGAATTATCCTTTTGCACAAATAAAGAATTTTCAGCATTCCAAGAGTTCTTTTCTTACGTTATTGATCACTATAGTGTGCCAGAGCTATTTCTATTGAATTGACTCTTATTTTTTCTGAGCACCTGCTATATACACAGTGACCCAGACATATTCAAGTTTCATTCAGAAGGCAGAGGGAAGCCTTAGCAGCTGAGCCTATATCTTGGCTTGTGAGCATTAGAACAGGCCGGCGATTACAGGGTAACATGAAAAATGTCCAGCTTGCATTATGACTAGAACATGACAATATCCTTTTAAGTACTAACCTATGATGCGTTCCTAAGCAGTTGATGTTATATGTTCTACATTTCATTTTCTGCATACTTTACAAGTAGTAGAATTTGCTTTGATATAGGCAACTGGATTTTCACAATGAAAAGGCAAAGGATAACGCCCGAAAAAGACGCCATACATTATGTCAGTGCCATCACTGACAAACCTGGATTGACCATGAAATACATCAATCCCCTTAAAGGTGAGTTAAAACAAGTTTTAACTAAATTGCCTTAATATTGTCATGCATTAGAATGACTGTCTTAGGTAATGATAAATATTTTCTACAGGAAGAGGAGTGTTTGCTGAAACTGAAATCGAAAAAGGGAGTTTTGTTGCAGAATATCGAGGCGAGCTCACGTATGCACTTACGATGGTAGACAACTACTCGAGATTTATGGTTGTGGTACAAGTCAAAGATCTAATGGCCCATACTGCAGCGAAGGTCTTCCAAGCACACTTATGCAGACCTCATGGCTACTCAGAGAGAGTCCTCACAGATCAAGGCACAGCCTTTGAAGCGGAAATCTTCAAGGACTTCTGCAGCTTTTACCGATGCAGGAAGATGCGCACTACACCCTACCATGCTCAAACCAATGGTTATCAACCTGCTCAGGACTTTACCCCATATTCCAGATGTGGCCTTACAAGTGATTTATAGAGGGGTAACAATACGTTGGGATCACCGGATCTAATCTCCCTTTTTATACACCCTAAAATCTTGTTTGCTT
The DNA here is from genome assembly GCF_048569485.1 of Anomaloglossus baeobatrachus. Classification (NCBI taxonomy): domain Eukaryota; kingdom Metazoa; phylum Chordata; class Amphibia; order Anura; family Aromobatidae; genus Anomaloglossus; species Anomaloglossus baeobatrachus. Next base: position 66,310 of record NW_027444105.1, read on the forward strand.
TAGAATAAACAATAACATCATAAAGGTATAGCAGTACCGTTTCAAAGTTTCGGTGTCCCAAGCAGCATTCCATCAGCCTCTGGAAGGTTCCTGGCAAATTGCACAGCTCGAAGGGCATGCTTTTGAACTCGCAGAGACCCATCGGGGTGGCAAAGGCGGTCTTCTCCCGGTCTGCCTCAGCAACGGACACTTGCCAATAGCGACTAGTGAGATCAAGGGTAGAAAAATAATTTGCAGTTCTCAATGCAGCTAGCTATTCCTCAATACAGGGGAGTGGTGCTGTCCTTCTTCTTTAACAGGACCAACGGAGCTGCCCAGAGGCTACAACTGTCACGGATAACCCCAGCCTCCTTCATGTTGCTCAACATGTCCTTGGTACACTGGTAATGTGCAGGTAGTTTTGGCTTATATCTCTCTTTGATGGGTGGGTGTGCACTTGTGGGGATGTAGTGTTTGACCCCTTTTATTCTTCAAAAGTCTAGCGGATGTTTGCTGAAGACTTGCTCGTATTCTTGCACTAGCCTGTAGACCCCCTTCTTGTGATGTGAAGGTGTGGAGTCAGTGCCTACGTGTAATTCCTTACACCACTCCTCTGGCTGACTTGGTGAGCTGTCACTGAATGGGTGGGCTGAAGCAATGGTGGATGCTGCTGTTTGGATAGCATGTGTATCTACTGAGAACAGCTTATCAATGGTGGCAAATCGGAGCAGCTTAATCTCTTGCTCTCCGCAGTTCAACACTCTCATGGGCACTCTTCCCTTCCATATTAATGAATAAAACTATGATGTAAATAGCATATAGATACCCCACAAATGCAGATAAAAGTAGGTTATGGGAAAAGGGGGAAGAGAGAAACAGGAAAATAGTGGAATAAAGTATACCTTCCAGGTGGGAGAGGAAATGGCAGCACAGCCAGTGGAGGTGAAGCAAGGGGAGCCTGCAACTAAAGAGTTGAGAGCGTTATCACATGGTGACTGAGCCTGATTGTAACAGGAGCATAGAGGTGCCGATCCTGTCTTACCTGTGTTGGTGTAGAAGTGGGTGTCCTGTGGTGGAGTCAGCTATGTGCAGTGGTGGCCGTGGGTTCTTTTATGTGCGACCGTAGTAATAGCTGCGCCCACTTCCTGTATGGGAGTGGAATGCAGTGAGGGTAATGGAACGCACGCCTGCGCATTTGTGTTTAACGTCGCGCATGTGCAGAACGGAGAAAAGGCTGCGCTCACTTCCTAATGAAAGGGAGTGAGACGCATCTGGGAAGGGAAGGGAAAAGATTAGGGTTTGGGGATGATGAAAGGGCTTTCTACGGGCAAGGATGGCAAAGGGTGGCAGTGACGGAAAGTCAGGCAGCCTGTCCTGTCCTGTCCTGTCCGTCCGTCTTTTTGTATCATGAATTGGAAAGACTGCAAGGGGGAGGGGAGGTGCTTGTGTCCAAAAGGAGGAGTTATTCAGATTCATTGCAGTGGGCGGCGGCTGCAAAAAGCACCATTCTTCTTGTTTTTGCTCTGCAAAACAGCCTTTTCAAGGGTTGGCTTGGGTGACAAAATGTCTTCTGTAGGCGTGGGTTTGTCTCCCTCTCCCTAAGATGTGTCCGGTATAGGCCAGGGTGCCACTCAAGGCCGTAACCAATTCGGGTTATAGCTTCTCGGCCTTTTGGCTAAGATCAAGTGTAGTTTCGGAGGACGCTACCTTGGTCGGTACTGGAAGGTGCCTGGGATTGCACGTCTGCCGGCCTTGAGGAAGTGTGTGCGCCTTCTGGTGACACATAGCCCTCTTGTGCCTGGACGGTTCCCAGGCAACGGGAGGCGATCACCTTTGTTATTTTGAAGTCCTACTGATAAACAGAAAAAAAAAAAAATTAAATCTGTTCTTATCAGTTTAATATCTGATACGTCCCCTCTCTGGGGACCATATATTAAATGGATTTTTAGAACAAGGAGATGGAAAAAATCTTGCTCTGTCCACTCCACGCATTGACCTGGTATTGCAGTACCTCCAGGACCGGTGCACCCCTTCTTAACCCAGTTTCCAAAAGCAGAACTCAATTCACCTGATTCAAATGAGCCCCATTAGTGAATTGAAAGAAAGCAAAAACTTTATATGCACCTCAATTTGGCCAATTCACTTTTCACACTTTCACCCTTTTTTTTATCTTTCACACCTTTTACTTGCTTTATTGATGCAAAAAGCTGTGCCAAATAGCAAACTCATCTCCACTCAACTTGACCAACTCTGCTATGTCCCGTGCAGTATCTTATTCTCAGTCTTATCTAGATCATTTGCAATTGAATAGAATAGATCCCTTTTGGCTGCTTATGACTGTGTAAAATATGTAGTTTTACTGGGCTGGGATGAGAGAATCCATTGAAGCATGGTGTAGGGATTGTGGTTCCTGTGTGCTAAGAAGAGAGGCTGGCACCAGCCAGAAAGCCCCATTGCAGCCAATAATCACTTAATAACTTTTTCAACTTGTCATCATATGGGAGGCCTTCCATTCCTTGTAGTAGTCTAGTTGCCCACCTTTGAACTGACTCTAACTTCTGAATGTCCTTATTAAAATGTGGAGCCCAAAACTGGTTCCCATATTCCAGATGTAGCCTTACAAGTGATTTATAGAGGTGTAACAATACGTTGGGATCACGGGATCTAATCTCCCTTTTTATACACCCTAAAATCTTGTCCCAAGCAGCATTCCATCAGCCTCTGGAAGGTTCCTGGCGCATTGCACAGCTCGAAGGGCATGCTTTTGAACTCGCAGAGACCCATAGGGGTGGCGAAGGCGGTCTTCTCCCGGTCTGCCTCAGCAACGGACACTTGCCAATAGTGACTAGTGAGATCAAGGGTAGAAAAATAATTTGCAGTTCTCAATGCAGCTAGCGATTCCTCAATACGGGGAGTGGTGCCGTCCTTCTTTTTTAACAGGATCAACAGAGCTGCCCAAAGGCTACAACTGTCACGGATAACCCCAGCCGCCTTCATGTTGCTCAACATGTCCTTGGTACACTGGCAATGTGAAGGTGGTATTGGCTTATAGCTCTCTTTGATGGGTGGGTGTGCACCTGTGGGGATGTGGTGGTGGACCCCTTTTATTCCCCCAAAATCTAGCGGGCTTCCCACCGGTAACCCGCTCCCCAGCTTGGATGGATGCTGAGGGAGCCCCTTTTGCCCGCAGGCTCTGGCCCTGGGAACTGTAGCCTTGACGGTGACTGTGCTTCCCTCTACGGTGTGAGCTGTTGCCTTCAATCGGGTCTTGACTGCTGGGAAACCCTGGAGGTTCCTGTCGCTAACGGATTTGACCGGTTTTACGGCGACTCCTAGCCTGGTCGGGGTCCGTAGGCCCTGCCGGATGGTGCTGGCTTCTCTTCACTCCCCGATCTGGTACCGGCGGGCCACCGCCCATCCCCGGTCCGTACGGTTCACTCCAATCAGCCTCTCCTGCAGAAGGTCACCACCGTCTGCCAACCTTGCTGAGTGCCCGGGCCACACACACGGACACGGTCAGTCTCCTCTCCTCTTCACTTCTCTAACTCCAAAACTGATCTCTAATCTGACTCCTTTTCCCGCCTCCAGGACTGTGAACTCCTCGGTGGGTGGGATCAACCGCCTGGCCCACCCCCTGGTGTGGACATCAGCCCCTGGAGGAAGGCAACTAGGATTTGTGTTTAGCTTCGGTGTGCCTAGCCGGAGTGTAGAGCGTGTTGGTGTAGTACCTGTGACGACCTGGCTTGTCCAGGGCGCCACATTCCCCTATAGTAAAATGCAGACCGTCCGCGGGCTGCCCGTCCATCACCGGTTTTATTTTCACAACTGAAAAAGAATAAAACGGTAAAACATGTAAAAGCATCATAAACATTTTACAACGGTACAGCTTCCGCTCTTCTCCCACCCAAACAACCTGGCCCTGATGCTGCCCCTAAGAAGCGGGCAGCACCCCTTGACCCCAGTCCAGCACCAAGTTGCCCGAGCGGGTTCTGTCTCTTTCAGGGGGCCCACGTCCAAGGGGACCCCTGAACCCCCGGAGGATCGCCACCGGTTACGGTAGTGGCGGGCCTAGGCCATCCCTTTCCTCCAGGCCCATCCTCCCAAATCAGCCTCTCCGGAGGCGGTAACGGTGTCAAGCCAACAAACATTTTTATTTACATTGCACTAAGTTTGTGGTTGCCCTGCAAGTTCTCGGGCTTGTCCGTAAGCAGTTCCTTACGCAATGGTTGCACAGTCCCTACGGGGACAACAGTTGCCGGCAACGGCCGGTTTAATCACGGTTCAATCAGGTAAACTTCTTTGGTTGATCATCTTTACTTATCATTTAAAACTTTCAAACTGGTACACTCAACACATAAAGCCCCCCCCTTTTAAAGAGTAGTTTCCCTGTACCTAAGTGGGGGTCTACCTAGGTTGGGGCGAGTGGACCTTCGGGATCCGGTGTCAGTGGTGACAGGCAGTGGGGCAGAGGGAACAGTCAGTTCCTCCTCCCTGCTATCATGTGGGGCAGGCGGAGGCGTAGGGGAGCTGGGTACAGGTACATCCCTGGGCACTGGCTCGCGGTTAACCGTTTCCATCATTTCTTCATCCACGGGTTGTGGGAACAGTATCACTGGAAGGATCACCGCACCGTTCTGTGTAGGCCAGTCTGCTGGAAAATCACCCATCATGGTGTGGATTACCTCTTTTTCCTTCTCCACTGGACTGGGAACTGGAGCCTCATCCGCTACTCTCAATGCTGGTGGGCACTTCTTCAGGTGGTCTCGGGAAACCGTGGCCAAAGTCCCCCCCTGGTCACGGCTGATCTGGTAGGCCTTCCCATTCTCCCATCCTGTGGGCTGGACTACATACGGGGTTTTTTCCCATTGATCATCCAGCTTGTGGGCCCTTCTTTTCCGCTTCAGCACTACATCCCCAGGTTGGAAGGAACCGGCAGGCGCCTTCTTGTTGAAGCACTGCTCCTGTTGTCCCCGACTCCGGCACAAGTTCTTTTCAACATACTCCTGGACCTGTCGGTACTGTGTCCTCCGCCGAGTGTCCCATTCAGCTGTCGACAGGAGTGCTTCTGAAGCTTCCAAGCCCATTTCCAGATCCACTGGTAGCCGGCCGGGACGAGCTCTCATCAGGTATGCTGGAGTGCATTTCGTAGAGCTGGAAGGGATGTTGTTGTACATATCGACCAGGTCAGGTAGATTCTCCAGCCACAGGTTCCGCTCTTCCAGTGGTAACGTCTTGAGGAGGCCCAGGACCAAGTGGTTCATCTTTTCACAAATGCCATTGGTTTGGGCGTGGTAAGGCGTGGTCCGGATTTTCTTGCAGCCGTACAACTGGCAGAATTCCTGGAATACCTCTGCTTCAAAGGCCGGACCCTGGTCGGTAAGCACCCTCTCCGGGTACCAATGCGGTCAACAGAAATAAGCCTGGAAAGCCTTAGCAGCGGTGCGGCCGGTTAAGTCCTTAACTGGGACAACCACCAGGAACCTCGAGTAGTGGTCTACGATGGTCAGAGCGTAGGTGTACCCACTTCGGCTGGGGGTGAGCTTTACATGGTCAAGGGCAACCAGCTCCAGCGGTTGGTGTGTAATGATCGGGTGTAGGGGTGCCTTCTGGCTGGCCTCGTCCTTCCTTCTCAATGCGCAAGGGCCACATTCTCGGCACCAGGCCTCCACAGATTCCCGCATTCCACTCCAATAGAACCGCTCTCTTAACAACATCTCTAGCTTCTTCCACCCGAAGTGCACTGCACCATCATGGTATGCTTGCAGGACGGTGGGCACGTTAGCCTGGGGAATCACCAGCTGGCGGATCTTCTCGTGAGTCTTTGGATTAATCAGCTCGCGATACAACTTCCCCTGGTGTAGGTATAGCCGGGTCCATTCTTGCCACAGACGTTGGGCTTCGGCAGGGGCAGCAGGGTCTATCCCAGCAGAACCCTGTTCCACTAGAGTCTTGACCAGGCGGACAGCAGGTGCCTGGTCCTGAGCTTCCTGCCAGTCCTGTCGGGGCAGCGGATCCAGGTTCACCCGTTGTTGGTAGACGTGCACCTTCTCAGTGAATGGCCGGTGAAATGCAGGCAACTCGATCTCTTCGAGGTCATCATCCTCTGGCCCCTCTTCCGACAGGTGGGGCATCCGGGAGAGTGCATTGGCATTGACGTTGGTACGGCCGGCCCGGTACTTGATGGTGAAATCGTAGTTGGCTAACCTGGTCACCCACCGCTGCTCCAACGCGCCCAGCTTGGCCGTATCTAGATGGGTCAGCAGGTTATTGTCTGTGTACGCGGTGAACTTGGCTGCTGCCAGGTAATGGCGGAACCGCTCGGTGATAGCCCACACCAGTGCCAAGAGCTCAAGCTTGAAGGAGATGTAGTTCTCAGGGTTCCTCTCAGTCGGTCGGAGTTTTCGGCTAGCATAAGCTATTACCTTTTCCCTTCTGTCTTGGACCTGGGATAGAACAGCCCCCAAGCCCACATTGCTGGCGTCGGTGTAGAGGATGAATGGGCGGCTGTAGTCAGGGTACGCTAGGATTTCCTCTCCGGTCAGGGCTGTTCTCAGCTGGCGGAAGGATTCCTCATGCTTTTCTTCCCACACCAATGGGGCTACTAGGGATCTACCACCCTTGGTCTGTCCTACGAGGAGGTCTTGCATGGGGGCAGCCATCTTTGTGTACCCCTTAATGAAGCGACGGTAATATCCCACCAGGCCCAGAAACTGCCTCACTTCCCTCACTGTGGTCGGTCTCGGCCAGTCTTGGATGGCGGTGATCTTCTCGGGGTTGGGGGCGACACCTTCCGCACCAACCACATGTCCTAGGTACTGCACTCTGGGTTTCAGCAGATGACACTTTGAGGGCTTCAACTTCATCCCATACTTGGCAAGGGACGCGAACACCTCGGCTAGGTGCTCCAGGTGGGCTTCATACGTCTGTGAGTACACAATCACATCATCCAAGTACACCAAAACGGTCCCATAGGCAGTCTTCTCTCGGTCTTCCGGTGCCACGGCCACCTGCCAGTACCCGCTGGTGAGGTCAAGGGTGGAGAAGTAGTTAGCGGTTCTCAGCGAGGCCAGGGACTCTTTGATGCGGGGCAGAGGGTAAGCATCCTTATGCGTTATCTGGTTAATCTTCCGGTAATCCACACACATCCGCATGGTGCCATCCTTCTTCTTAACCAGCACCAACGGAGCGGCCCAGGGACTACAGCTGTCCCTAATAACCCCTGCCTCCTTCATGTTCCTCAACATGTCTTTGGCGCATTGGTAGTGGGCAGGGGGAATAGGCCTGTATCTCTCTTTAATAGGGGAGTGTGTACCGGTAGGGATGTGGTGTTGAACCCCTTTAATCTGCCCAAAATCTAGAGGGTGCTTGCTAAAAACCCGCTCATACTCCTGTACCACCCGGTATACCCCTTCCTTGTGGTGTATGGGGGTATCATCAGTGCCGACATGTAGCTCTCGATACCACTCGCCTAACTCCCCCAGGGATGAGTGGGAACCGGCAGCAGGCGGTGTGACCGGGGGAACGGCTTCATGGATCGTGTGGGGATCTAGAGTGAGCAATTTGGCAAGGGTAGCGTACCGGGTGGTGCATGAATGCACACATTGTCAGGTTTCCGGGTTTTCCAGTCCTCTTTTGAAAGAGCTTGCCCTCGGTTAACATGGAGTTTTATGTTCTGTTGCCCTACTTCCTGTCCAGCTGCTTAAAAGGCCGCCTCTAAGCCTAGTCCAGTGCCTGAGTATACTGCTTGCTGTGTGCTCCTGCTTTGCTGCTGCTGCTACTTGATTACCTTTGGATCCTCCTGAAAATCTACCGACCGACTCTGGACCACACCCGGTTTCTTCAAACTGTGCCCGGACTCCGTCTGCCGTCTTTGGTCAGCACGTCTGCCCGGTTTCTTCCGGTTCATAACCATTCTGGACTTTCATCCCGTACGGACACTTCTGGACTTTACCGCTTGCCCCTTGTGTCCCGGCTGCGGCGCATTTAGGCCTTCCGGGGTTGATTGCCGGACAGTCCCTGTATAGGGGTTCGCTCTGGTGGTCTCCCTGGGGGAGTCTGGTGCGTGGCCCCGGGAATCCCCTTCGCTCCGTTTCAGAAAGGTATTTTCATGTGTTTGTTATACTGTGTATTTCCGTTGTGTATCTACCATGGTTACATATCATAAACATCTTGTACCACAAACTCGTCTCTGGCTGTCATTGCCCTAACGCTATCGAAATCCTCAAAACATACAATAGTATTACATTATACTCAGGCCACAAGAGGATTTCACTGGGGCAATGACTGAGACACGAGGAGTAGATCAGCTCTTTTCTATGATTAACTCCTTGCAGCAGGAGATGGAGGTGGTGCAGACTAAACTTAGAGATATGGAGGCACAGCTGGGCCATGATCACCAGGTACTGGGTCCGGCTATACAGGACTTGCAAGTCAGAGTGGAGGCTCAGGAAGCCGGCCCCACTACGTCCGTATCAGCTGCCGGTATGCCTAGGTTACCCCCATTCCGTTTCAATGGTGACCGTAGTCAGTTTCGTGGATTTGTGAACCAATGTATACTGTTTTTTGATGTACATGCTGATTATTACCGTTCTGACCGGTCCAAAGTGTTATGTATAATTATGTTATTAACCTCACAAGCACTGGCTTGGGCTAATCCTATGATAGAGAACCGGGACATCCGTTTAAATCACCTAGATGATTTTCTGACCGCAATGGCGCAGATGTTTGATGATCCGAATCGCCGTGCTACCGCTGAATCGGCTCTCCTTTCCTTACGTCAGGGAAAGCGTTCTGTAGTTGAATATGCCACTGAGTTCAAGAGGTTAGTGGTAGACACCGACTGGGGAAACAATGCATTATTGTCTGTTTTCAGAAAGGGGTTGTCCGGTACCATCAAGGACGAGTTAGCTCGTTCTGAATCTCCAGGGGATTTTGAACTGTTTCTCCAGCACTGTGTGCGTATTGATACCCGCTTGACGGAACGTAGACAGGAAAAATGGGCAGCTGTAAACCGTGTAAACAACTTTGCATTTCCTTCCAGAGAACCCGCTCTCAGGACGCCACGGGAGGCCGAGGACGTTCCTATGCAAGTGGACTCTCTGCAAAAGCGAGAGACCAATGAACGTCGCGAACACCGGCTCCGTGAGCGTCTGTGTTTCTATTGCGGTCAATCAGACCATTTCTTGATCGACTGCCCGAAACGTCCGAATCGCCCAAATAAGGTATTGGCAGCCATGGCAGAGTGTGACAACACGGACGCAGAGCCCGATATCTCTGAGGCAAGTGGACACTTGGATGCGGTATTTCCCTTGACTGTAATGTCAACCTCACCGAAGGACTCGGAAGGGAAATATACCCATTGCTCGCTCCCCATTCAGATCCGGTGGGAGGGACAGCTAATACCTACCTCTGCAATGATAGATTCTGGGGCAGGGGGAAATTTCATGGACTCCTCTTTTGCCAGGAAACACGGTATCCGGACTCAGCAAAGAGCCTCACCGGTTACCATGGAGACGGTAGACGGATCTCCGTTAATCTCTGGACCAGTTGATCGGGAAACCGTACCGCTAGAGTGCGTCATGAAGCCAGGTCAGCAGGAGACCCTTGTTTTCATGCTAATTTCTTCTCCTCATTTTCCGATTATTTTAGGTATTCCGTGGCTACGGTCTACAAATCCGGTCATCGATTGGGAAACTAAGGAAATATCCTTCCCACCGCAGAGTATTCCGACCATTAGTCCAACTGTTCCGGTTCCAGTAACGCCGAATGCGGAGGGCACTGTACAGGTACCTGTTCTACCCCCGGTGTATAACGACTTTGCGGACATATGCGACAAAAGAAAAGCCGATCGGCTTCCCCCGCATAGACCGTATGATTGCCCCATAGACTTACTCCCAGGGGCGGAGATCCCGTTTGGTCATGTCTACCCGTTGGCGGCACCTGAGCTAGAAGCACTAAAAAACTACATTGATGAAAGTCTGGCGAAGGGATTTATTCGTCCGTCTACCTCACCAGCAGGGGCACCCATCTTTTTTGTGAAAAAGAAAGAGGGGACTCTAAGACCCTGTATTGACTACCGGGAACTGAATAAAATAACCATCCGGAACCGGTATCCGTTACCATTGATTCCTGAGCTATTGGAGAGGGTCCAACAGGCAAAAATATTCACCAAATTGGACCTCCGTGGGGCATACAATCTACTCCGCATACGTCCCGGAGACGAGTGGAAGACCGCGTTCCGATGTCGGTATGGACATTTTGAGTACCTAGTGATGCCTTTTGGACTTTGTAACGCTCCCGCGGCTTTCCAACATCTAGTTAACGATATTTTTAGGGATATCATGGACCAATTCATGGTGATTTATCTGGACGATATCCTAATCTTTTCTGATTCCCTACAGGAACACCAGGAGCACGTCAAGACCGTACTTACCCGGCTGAGGGAAAACCACCTGTACATCAAACTGGAGAAATGCGAATTCCATTGCTCACAGATACAATTCTTAGGTTATGTCATCTCTCCTCAGGGACTGAACATGGAGTCTGGCAAAATACAAGCGATTCTAGACTGGCCGGAACCGGGAAACATCAAAGAGGTACAACGCTTTGTCGGTTTTGCCAACTTTTACCGACGTTTTATCCGTAATTTTTCAGAAATCGTTCGTCCCATCACTCTGTTAACCAAGAAAGGACAGAAGTTTGTGTGGTCCGCCCAGGCCCAGGAAGCCTTCCATCGTCTCAAGGTCTGTTTTACCTCAGCGCCTATATTGGTACATCCGAATCCCGCACTTCCCTTTATCGTGGAAGTCGACGCTTCCGACTACGCATTAGGGGCCATCCTTTCTCAAAGGACTGGGGACAAGAGTCTCTTACATCCGTGTGCTTTCTTTTCCCGCCGGTTGTCCCCTGCAGAAAGGAACTATGACATTGCGGACAAAGAATTGTTAGCGATTATTTCCGCCTTCAAGGAATGGAGACACCACTTACAGGGAGCCGCGCAGCAAGTGATAGTACTCACAGATCATCGTAATCTGGAGTTTCTTAAGTCTGCCAGGTGCCTGTCTCCACGGCAAGCCCGTTGGAGCCTATTCCTTAACCAGTTCAATTTTGTCGTTACATACCGTCCAGGTTCACGTAATGGGAAAGCCGATGCCTTGTCCCGAATCCACGCCGTGGACTCCGTGCCTGGAACCCCGTCTCAGACCGTGTTATCGGATGCCAATTTCGTTGGAGTAATCCAGGACCAGGACTTGTGGAAGGACATCAAGCTGGCCTATGATGGTGACGTATTTCTTGCTGCCCCCCCGAATGATGTAACTCTTGTTCTTCGGAATGGTGTGTGGTTGAGAGAGCGACGCATTTATGTCCCGGAGGCCGTAAGACTTCGGGTTCTCAAGTTGGTCCATGACTCCGTGTTGGCTGGTCATAGGGGGGTACAGAAGACGCAGGAATTTCTGAACCGTTTCTTCTGGTGGCCTACCTGTTTAAAGGACGTAAAGGACTATGTCCACTCATGTGTGGTTTGTGCCCGGTGCAAGGTCCCTCGTGTGGCTCCTACAGGACTCCTCCAACCGTTACCCGTGCCATCTCGCCCTTGGGGGTCTATCTCAATGGATTTTATTGTGGAGTTGCCCGTCTCAGACGGTCACAATACCATTTTAGTGGTGGTGGATCGGTTGACTAAAGCTGCTCACTTTATTCCGTGTGCCGGTCTTCCCTCAGCCGCAGAGACAGTGGATTTGGTTATCCAGAACGTATTCCGATTGCATGGGGTACCAGACGAGATCATCTCTGACCGGGGCGTGCAGTTCACGTCTAGGTTCTGGAAGGGGTTTTGTACGGCACTCCAGATTGATGTCTGTTTGTCTTCTGCATACCATCCTCAGACAAATGGGCAAACCGAACGGACCAATCAAACCCTGGAACAATACCTTCGATGTTATGTCAGCCATCTGCAGGACGATTGGTTGAAGATGCTTCCGTTGGCGGAGTTCTCGTATAACAACACTCAGAGCAGCTCCACTAAGGTAACGCCCTTTTTTGCTAACTTGGGTTACCATCCGACTATTTTGCCTAGGTCACCGGTTGCGGTCTCAGTGCCTGCGGTGGAGGACAGATTGACAGAGCTTCGACAAAATCTGGAGGTTCTAAAGGACAGTGTGGCTACGGCCCAGGAGCGTTACAAGAGGTCGGCAGACACTCACCGGAAACCGGCACCCATGTATAAGGTAGGGGACTCTGTATGGTTGTCCACCAAGAACCTGAGATTGGGTGTCCCTTCGCAGAAGCTGGGACAAAAATTCATCGGTCCATTTAAGATCACCGGGATCGTGAGCCCTGTGGCCTGTCGGCTGCGGTTACCGCACCATCTCAAGGTACACCCGGTCTTTCATGTTTCTCTCCTCAAATCCGTCTCTCCCAATACGTTTCATGGTCGTGTCGTGCCTCCTCCTCCGCCTGTGATGGTCGACGGCGAGGAGCAGTTCGTGGTTGAGGACATTATTGACTCCCGGCTCCATCGTCGTCGGCTTCAGTATCTGGTACGTTGGCAGGGGTACGCCCCCGAGGACGATTCCTGGGAACCGGTGGGTAACATTCGAGCTCCCCGGAAGATCGCTCAGTTTCATCGACGGTACCCGGACAAGCCAGGCCCTGACCCGTCCTGAGGCCGTTTCTGGGGGGGGGGAGTAATGTCAGGTTTCCGGGTTTTCCAGTTCTCTTTTTTGCATGAGCTTGCCCTCGGTTAACATGGAGTTTTATGTTCTGTTGCCCTACTTCCTGTCCAGCTGCTTAAAAGGCCGCCTCTAAGCCTAGTCCAGTGCCTGAGTATACGGCTTGCTGTGTGCTCCTGCTTTGCTGCTGCTGCTACTTCTTGATTACCTTTGGATCCTCCTGAAAGTCTACCGACCGACTCTGGACCATACCCGGTTTCTTCAAGCTGTGCCCGGACTCCGTCTGCCGTCTTTGGTCAGCACGTCTGCCCGGTTTCTTCCGGCTCATAACCATTCTGGACTTTCATCCCGTACGGACACTTCTGGACTTTACCACTTGCCCCTTGTGTCCCGGCTGCGGCGCATTTAGGCCTTCCGGGGTTGATTGCCGGACAGTCCCTGTATAGGGGTTCGCTCTGGTGGTCTCCCTGGGGGAGTCCGGTGCGTGGCCCCGGGAATCCCCTTCGCTCCGTTTCAGAAAGGTATTTTCATGTGTTTTGTGTATTTCCGCTGTGTATCTACCGTGGTTACATATTATAAACATCTTGTACCACAAACTCGTCTCTGGTTGTCATTGCCCTAACGCTATCGAAATCCTCAAAACATACAATAGTATTACACACATATTGGTTTTATAATCTTATTGTATTACTTTATATTCTTATTTCACTTGTGCATATCTCCACCATAATCCTGGCTAAGAAATATAGCTTTTTTTGGGGTACACAGGTAGTAAGGTCTTCTTTCTATTTCTTTAGGGGTGATATAGCCTGGTGGAACTCTAGACCTCTAACATTATATATGCACCCTTTTTCTTTATGGTTCTTGGACACCTTATAACATTCTTCCATACATATATATCTTTCTCATAAATTATAAATAATTAGGCATTTTTATATATCTTATTTACATTTTCATAAATAACTTTTTACAAAGCATGGGGGACATTCTCACATACATATAATTTTCATGTACGCATTCTGAAAATTTACGCATAAACCGTACACACTCCTTTTTGTAACAATTTCTATAACTCATTCGCTGAACTCTCATCCCGGATATTCATTCTTACACCGAATTTCCTGTTATAACACAACATTCATGATTTTTATTCAATTTATTTTTATTTTTTAGGTTTATTAGTAGTGATGAGCGAGTACTAAAAAACTCGGGTGCTCGAAGCTCGGGCCGAGCCTCCCAAGATACTCGTGTACTCGGCCCGAGCACCAAGCCCAATGTTATCCTATGGGAGACCCGAGTATTTTTGTGAAATGACCACCGGCAGCATGTAGAAACCCTAAAAATGGCACAAAAGTCTCCGAAGAGTGCTCAAATGACATGGCAACAGCATGGGGAAGACCCCTTGAAGCATTTATCACTCAAAAGTCACAGCTGTGAATAATTTTGTCCGCGTTTTACGCCATTTTTACGGACTCACCAGAAAACCTTCCAAAATGACACCAAAATGATTTTTCATAGCGGAAATGTTAAGGGCACATACCCAATAGTGAGATAGAGCTAATGTATGTTACTTTTTGAGATCAATACATGAAAGATTTTACGTAAAACATTGTGTGGCACTCCGATGTCCCTGAGAAGAGACGTACATAAAGGCCTCTGAGTCTAATGTGCCCATTTTGAGGAACTGAGTCTTTGTAGTATTTTCCTTTGCCAGGGCAGTCCAAAATTGTGAGGTTCACCAATGCCCCTGCATACAGACGTGCATGATGGCCTGTAAACCTGAAGTGCCCATTGTAAGGAAGTGGGTCTATTGTAGTATAGCCCTTAGGCAGGGCAGCCAAAAATTGGGAGGCTCCACGTTGTCCCTGGATAGAGACGTGCATGAGGGCCTCAAAACATTAAGTGTCCAGTGTCAGGAAGTGGGTGTATTATAGTATAGCCCTTAGGCAGGGCAGCCAAAAATTGGGAGGCTCCACGTTGTCCCTGGATAGAGACGTGCATGAGGGCCTGTAAACCTGAAGTGCCCATTGGAAGGAAGTGGGTCTTTTGTAGTATAGCCCTTTGGCAGGGCAGCCAAAAATTGGGAGGCTCCACGTTGTCCCTGGATAGAGACGTCCATGAGGGCCTGTAAACCTGAAGTGCCCATTGGAAGGAAGTGGGTCTTTTGTAGTATAGCCCTTTGGCAGGGCAGCCAATAATTGGGAGGCTCCACGTTGTCCCTGGATAGAGACATGCATGAGGGCCTCAAAACATTAAGTGTCCATTGTCAGGAAGTGGGTGTATTATAGTATAGCCCTTAGGCAGGGCAGCCAAAAATTGGGAGGCTCCACGTTGTCCCTGGATAGAGACGTGCATGAGGGCCTGTAAACCTGAAGTGCCCATTGGAAGGAAGTGGGTCTTTTGTAGTATAGCCCTTTGGCAGGGCAGCCAAAAATTGGGAGGCTCCACGTTGTCCCTGGATAGAGACGTGCATGAGGGCCTCAAAACATTAAGTGTCCATTGTCAGGAAGTGGGTGTATTATAGTATAGCCCTTTGGCAGGGCAGCCAAAAATTGGGAGGCTCCACGTTGTCCCTGGATAGAGACGTGCATGAGGGCCTCAAAACATTAAGTGTCCATTGTCAGGAAGTGGGTGTATTATAGTATAGCCCTTAGGCAGGGCAATAAAAAAGGAATCTGAACACATTCGCGCAAAAATGAAATGACCACAATTTTCTCCAAAACTATAACAGATGCAAACTGTGGTGGAGATGAGATTTGATAAAGTAAGTGGAAATCCAGTAAAAGTTTCATTTGGCTACTTTGCACTCTCGAGATAATCGTCACCATGTGTCTGTGGTTAGGTGGACTTTGGGTGAAACAGCGTTGTTCAGGGCACGTGTGATGTTTTGTGACACGTGGTTATGCAACGCGGGGACGGCACACCGGGAGAAATAGTGGCGGCTGGGGACCGAGTAACGTGGGACAGCTGCCGCCATCAGGTCGCGGAATGCTTCTGTCTCCACCAGCCTAAAAGGCAACATTTCCAGCGCAAGCAGTCGCGAAATGTTAGCATTTAGAACTGTGGCATGTGGGGTGTTGGCAGTGTATTTGCGCCTGCGTTCAAAGGTTTGCTGAATGGATAACTGAACGCTGCGCTGGGACAAGGACGTGCTTGATGATGGTGTTATTTCTGAGTAGGCAACTGCAGGTGCAGGACCGGAGGAGGCTTGTTCGCAGGCAGCATGGACAGGGGATTGGCTCGCATGCACAACCAGCGAAGACGTAGCAGTGACATTAGCAAGCACTGCTCCTCGACTCTGTTGTACTTCCCACAAAGTCGGGTGCTTGGCTGACATGTGCCTGATCATGCTGGTGGTGGTCAGGCTGCTAGTTTTGGTACCCCTGCTGATGCTGGCACGGCAGGTGTTGCAAATGGCCTTTTTAGAATCATCTGGATCCAACTTAAAAAACTGCCAGACTCGGGAAGACCTAACATTTGTACAGGCACCTTGTGTCGTGTTGTTGTTCCGGGGAACGGTTGCCTGACTTCTGCCTGGAGCCACCACCCTGCTTCTTACTGCCTGTTGGGATGCTACGCCTCCCTCCCCCTGTGCACTGCTGTCCTCGCTCTGCATATCCTCCTGCCAGGTTGGGTCAGTTACTGGATCATCCACCACGTCGTCTTCCTCTTCCGCACCCTGCTCCTCCTCCTGACTTCCTGACAATTGTGTCTCATCATCGTCCACCCCTTGTTGAGACACGTTGCCAACTTCGTGAGAACGTGGCTGCTCAAATATTTGGCCATCTGTACATACGATCTCCTCATGACCCACTTCAACATGAGCTGGCGAGAGGCCAGAATGTGCGAATGGAAACGTGAACAGCTCTTCCGAGTGTCCAAGTGTGGGATCATTAATGTCCGAGGACGTGTACTCAGCCTTGTGGTAGGAAGGAGGATCAGGTTCTGAAATGTGCGGTGCAGTATCACGGCTACTGACACTTGACCGTGTGGAAGACAGAGTGTTTGTGGTGGTGCCAATCTGACTGGAAGCATTATCCGCTATCCAACTAACAACCTGTTGACACTGGTCTTGGTTCAAGAGCGGTGTACTGCTGCGGTCCCCAAGAATTTGGGACAGGACGTGCGAGCGACTAGATGTGGCCCTTTGTTGTGGCAAAATTAGAGCTTGCCCACGACCTCGGCCTCTGCCTGCACCACCATCACGTCCACTTCCTTGTTCCTTGCCAACGCCCTTGCGCATTTTGCAATGCTGTGCTGACGTGTATTCACTAGACTTGGGCGTTATATCAAAGTTTGTGCAAATTGTGCACCTGTACGCTGCCACCGACAGGCACACACGTGCGGTTTTTAAATGCAAGCACAGACGCACTAAGAACCTAACAGGTTTTAGGAGCAAAAATTAATGATGAGAACTCTGACACTATCAGCCACTGCTGACTGACGTGTATTATACACTACACTTGTGCGTTATATAATAGTTTGGTAAAAACGCACACAAGTGCACCTGTACGCTGCCACCGACAGGCACACACGTGCGGTTTTTAAATGCAAGCACGGACGCACTAAGAACCTAACAGGTTTTAGGAGCAAAAATTAATGACGAGAACTCTGACACTATCAGCCACTGCTGACTGACGTGTATTATACACTACACTTGTGCGTTATATAATAGTTTGGTAAAAACGCACACAAGTGCACCTGTACGCTGCCACCGACAGGCACACACGTGCGGTTTTTAAATGCAAGCACGGACGCACTAAGAACCTAACACAGGTTTTAGGAGCAAAAATTAATGACGAGAACTCTGACACTATCAGCCACTGCTGACTGACGTGTATTATACACTACACTTGTGCGTTATATAATAGTTTGGTAAAAACGCACACAAGTGCACCTGTACGCTGCCACCGACAGGCACACACGTGCGGTTTTTAAATGCAAGCACGGACGCACTAAGAACCTAACACAGGTTTTAGGAGCAAAAATTAATGACGAGAACTCTGACACTATCAGCCACTGCTGACTGACGTGTATTATACACTACACTTGTGCGTTATATAATAGTTTGGTAAAAACGCACACAAGTGCACCTGTACGCTGCCACCGACAGGCACACACGTGCGGTTTTTAAATGCAAGCACGGACGCACTAAGAACCTAACACAGGTTTTAGGAGCAAAAATTAATGACGAGAACTCTGACACTATCAGCCACTGCTGACTGACGTGTATTATACACTACACTTGTGCGTTATATAATAGTTTGGTAAAAACGCACACAAGTGCACCTGTACGCTGCCACCGACAGGCACACACGTGCGGTTTTTAAATGCAAGCACGGACGCACTAAGAACCTAACAGGTTTTAGGAGCGACAATTGCTGAGAAGTCTGACACTATCAGGACTGTTTTAGACTGTGTACACCAGCCCCAGATATGATGAAGGCTGGTATACGGTCACCACTAGGAATGGCTATATACCCTGCCTGCCTGCCTGCCTGCCTGTATACTGCTACAATAGTCCTGACAAGGACTCTTTTGGTCACTAGCCTGTATTCCAACCTGGCTATACCCTGCCTGTATACAGCAACAATAGTCCTGAGAAGGACTCTGCTACTGTACTCCGACCTGGCTATACCCTGCCTGCCTGTATACAACTAGAATAGTCCTGAGAAGGACTTTTGGTCACACTGTTTGCAGCCCTGCTACGGAAATAGCTATAAAGGGCCGCAAACCTTTCCCTGAAGCAGCGACCCTCTCCCTGCACTGACTGTCTGGATAGCTGTGAGCAGAGCACAGCGCGCCCGCCGGTATAAAGGCTCGGTCACGCTGTGCAGGCCGGCCAATCACTGCAATTCCACAACTAACAGGGCTGTGGCATTGCAGTGGTCTGCCAGCCAATCCCTGCATGAGGGCTGGCTCTCAAAAGAGCGCCAACATGCAGGGATGAAGACCACGAGTACAGCACGAGTATCGCGAGATTACTCGGTCCCCGTCGAGTAGACCGAGTACAGTGATACTCGTGCGAGTACCGAGTAGTAACAAGCATGCTCGCTCATCACTATTTATTAGTAAAATGGCTTACACTCCCCTTTTTTCCACTTTTTTCTTCACTACTTTTATAAAGAAATTTTTCCTTTCTTTATTCTTAATGCAATTTTATATAGCAACACCACCATTTTTTGCCACGAACATAATTTTTCTTGTCCGTCATCCCGTTCACCCTTACAGGGTTGTGGACAGATGCACTTGTCACTACACTTCTAAGACTCAATACAGGGTCTGGAGCTCAATGCTCCCTTTTTGTTTTTTTTTTCTTCTTTTTTTTCTTTTTTTCATTTTGTCCTTCTTCTTCTTCTTTTTCTGATTTTTGTCTCAAAAAGCTGATGAAATTTGAAACACTATACCCCAGTGATTTTATAAATGTTTCTCAATATATCACTTGAGAACTTTTATGGCCGGTATTGTAACAGTTGACCATCCCGGCAGTATTTGAAATACAGCAGTCAGTCCTCTGACGTAGCTCCATATGTGTATATATAGAGGTTCTTCCTCCTTTGATTGCATACTGTTCTTTTTTTGCCCTGATGAAGGAGACAGTGATCTCTGAAACACATTGACCGGAAAAAAGAATAAAGAGATGAAATAATTAACATCAGTTTCCTTTGGTGACAGCGCGGCACGCACCCGATTTTCCTCCTATACGTTATTGCTCTTCTACTAGGGGCTGCGGCTGTCGCCATTTGTAACGTGCATTTAGGGGTTGTGACTGGCACAACCTTAATAGGTGAGTGCAACTACTATTAATTATTTGTTACCTTACCAGGTAAGACCCTAATTTGTGCGTCTGCTCCAGAGTTATTTCCCTGATTATTAATATCTGACAGGCAGTGATTGATCCTGCATTCTCACCTTCCTCTCTGTTGCACATTCTTATTGTTCCTATATGCTCTCTATTTCCATCAGACTTTTTTTGTCCTTCGGTGGGGCTCTAACATATGTGCACCATTTATTATTTATTTTTATGGATTCCTTTCTTTTTTCATGCTAGCGTTCATTATGCAGTAGTCATTCATGATATATCTTATATTTGTGAATCCATTAGGGCTCTATATGTCTGGTGCATCACATTGGGTCTTTTCAGTGCACAATAGGCACCTTTTTCTGTTATGCTCTGCTGCCACCTTATGGACATCCTATCAGTGATGCCAGAAAAAAATGGACATGTCTCCGTGCAGCAATCACGGACACGCGGGTACGCCGCACGGAGACACGTGCAGTGAAAAATCACTGATGTGTGAGCAGACCCATTCATTATAATGGATCTGCGTATCTCAGTGATTCTGTTATGTTTAAAAAAAAGCACAAACGTACCAGAATCACTGACGTGTGAAACAGGCCTTATAGTGTTTTGATTTATGTATGTATTATACAACTTCTGTGGATCTTGTATGAGTGACTTTTCTTCATTTTATTGGATTGTTTTAAAATATTGAAATAAAGTCACGCTTCCTATGCATCCTTTTGTATTCTGATTGGCTACTATAATACAGTTTTTAGGCACTGAGATCGATACCAGAGGCATGGTCTTCCGCTTACCAGAGGATAAGCTCAAAAGGCTAAGGGACATAATAGAAGGGTTTAGTGCTGTTAAGAAGGTGGCATTAAGATAAATGAAATATATCTTCTCGGTCTTCTCGTTTTCTTGCTGAGTTGTGCCAATGGACAGAGTTTTTTCTAGACATTTGCTATTGGAAACTCAGGGAACCAAAGCTCCTGGATAGAGTTGAGCGCGGTTCGTGGTTCGTGGTTCTCCAGTTCTAGGCTCGAGTGATTTTGGGGCATGTTCTAGATCGAACTAGAACTCGAGCTTTTTGCAAAAGCTCGATAGTTCTAGAAACGTTCGAGAACGGTTCTAGCAGCCAAAAAACAGCTAAATCATAGCTTGGTTTCTGCTGTAATAGTGTAAGTCACTCTGTGAATCAAACTATTATCACATTTCAGTGTATAGTGTGCGTGAACAGCGCCTTCAGATCACTGCTGTTTCTATAATGGCGATCGCCATTTTTTTTTTTTTTTTCTTGTCTTCCTTCCCTAAGTGCGCGCGTCTTGTGGGGCGGGCCAGCATGTCAGCCAATCACAGACACACACACAGCTAAGTTGACTTTGAGCCAGAGAAGCAACGGCATGTGTGATAGGATCTGCATGTCACATGTCCCTGCATTATAAAACCGGACATTTTCTTCACGGACGCCATTATCTGCCTTCTGCGTCTTTGGTGTCAGACATCACTGTCGCAGCTCCGTCCTCCTGAGTCCTATAGCCGATACAGCTGTATGCGCTGCATACACAGCGTTAGACAGCATAGGGAGAGCACTTTATAGCAGTCCTTTTAAGGACTCAAACTGGCAGGGTCAGAGAGCCATAGGTGACAGGTCCTGCAAACAGCAACAGCATCTGTGTAGCCAAGGTCAGGGATTTCCTCCCTGCATTTCACCATTAGGAGGGAATAGAAAGGCAGGCTTCCATTCCTCTACCCAAAGCACCACAATCCTGCCACTGTACCCTCCTGTCCTCTGCACACTCCAACTCATTATAACTAAGCCATTATACTAGCAAACACTCAGTGTACCTAGTGGCATCCTATCTGTGGCTATTGGACTTTGCTATAGTCCCACTAGTGCAAAGACATTTGCAGAGCACGTCTGCCTGCATTGCACACTCCAACTTTTTTAAACTAAGCAATTTTACTAGCAAACACTCAGTGTACCTAGTGGCATCCTATACGTGGCTATTGGACTTTGCTATAGTCCCACTAGTGCCAAGACATTTGCAGAGCGCATCTGCCTGCGTTGCACACTCCAACTAATTTTAACTTAGCCATTATACTAGCAAACACTCAGTGTACCTAGTGGCATCCTATACGTGGCTATTGGACTTTGCTATAGTCCCACTAGTGCCAAGACATTTGCAGAGCGCATCTGCCTGCGTTGCACACTCCAACTAATTATAAGTAAGCCATTATACTAGCAAACACTCAGTGTACCTAGTGGCATCCTATCTGTGGCTATTGGACTTTGCTATAGTCCCACTAGTGCAAAGACATTTGCAGAGCACGTCTGCCTGCATTGCACACTCCAACTTTTTTAAACTAAGCAATTTTACTAGCAAACACTCAGTGTACCTAGTGGCATCCTATACGTGGCTATTGGACTTTGCTATAGTCCCACTAGTGCCAAGACATTTGCAGAGCGCATCTGCCTGCGTTGCACACTCCAACTAATTATAAGTAAGCCATTATACTAGCAAACACTCAGTGTACCTAGTGGCATCCTATCTGTGGCTATTGGACTTTGCTATAGTCCCACTAGTGCCAAGACATTTGCAGAGCGCATCTGCCTGCGTTGCACACTCCAACTAATTATAAGTAAGCCATTATACTAGCAAACACTCAGTGTACCTAGTGGCATCCTATACGTGGCTATTGGACCTTGCTATAGTTCCACTAGTGCCAAGACATTTGCAGAGCGCATCTGCCTGCGTTGCACACTCCAACTAATTATAAGTAAGCCATTATACTAGCAAACACTCAGTGTACCTAGTGGCATCCTATACGTGGCTATTGGACCTTGCTATAGTCCCACTAGTGCCAAGACATTTGCAGAGCGCATCTGCCTGCGTTGCACACTCCAACTAATTATAAGTAAGCCATTATTATAATTATTATTATTATTTATTATTATAGCGCCATTTATTCCATGGCGCTTTACAAGTGAAAGGGTATACGTACAACAATCATTAACAGTACATAACAGACTGGTACAGGAGGAGAGAGGACCCTGCCCGCGAGGGCTTACAGTCTACAGGGAATGGGTGATGGTACAATAGGTGAGGACAGAGCTGGTTGCGCAGTGGTCTACTGGACTGAGGGCTGTTGTAGGTTATAGGCTTGTTGGAAGAGGTGGGTCTTGAGGTTCCTCTTGAAGCTTTCCACGGTAGGGGAGAGTCTGATGTGCTGAGGTAGAGCATTCCAAAGTATGGGGGATGCACGGGAGAAATCTTGTACGCGATTGTGGGAAGAGGAGATAAGGGAGGAGCAGAGAAGGAGATCTTGTGAGGATCTGAGGTTGCGTGCAGGTAGGTACCGGGAGACTAGGTCACAGATGTAGGGAGGAGACAGGTTGTGCATGGCTTTGTATGTCATGGTTAGTGTTTTGAACTGGAGTCGTTGGGTGATGGGAAGCCAGTGAAGGGATTGGCAGAGTGGCGAGGCTGGGGAGTAGCGAGGGGAGAGGTGGATTAAGCGGGCCGCAGAGTTTAGGATAGATTGGAGGGGTGCAAGAGTGTTGGAAGGGAGGCCAGAGAGCAGGAGGTTGCAGTAGTCGAGGCGGGAGATGATGAGGGCATGCACTAATGTTTTTGCTGATTCTTGGTTAAGGAAAGCACGGATCCGGGAGATGTTTTTGAGTTGTAATCGGCATGAGGTGAAGAGGGCTTGGATGTGTGGCTTGAAGGATAGAGCAGAGTCGAGGGTCACTCCAAGGCAACGAGCTTGTGAGACTGGGGAGAGTAAGCAACCATCGAGTTTGATGGAAAGGCTTGTTGGAGGAGATGAGTGAGGAGGAGGAAAGACAATGAATTCTGTTTTGTCCATGTTAAGTTTTAGGAATCGCACAGAGAAGAAGGATGAAATAGCAGACAGACATTGTGGGATTCTGGTTAGTAGAGAGGTAATGTCAGGTCCATTATACTAGCAAACACTCAGTGTACCTAGTGGCATCCTATCTGTGGCTATTGGACTTTGCTATAGTCCCACTAGTGCCAAGACATTTGCAGAGCGCATCTGCCTGCGTTGCACACTCCAACTAATTATAAGTAAGCCATTATACTAGCAAACACTCAGTGTACCTAGTGGCATCCTATACGTGGCTATTGGACCTTGCTATAGTCCCACTAGTGCCAAGACATTTGCAGAGCGCATCTGCCTGCGTTGCACACTCCAACTAATTATAAGTAAGCCATTATTATTATTATTATTATTTATTATTATAGCGCCATTTATTCCATGGCGCTTTACAAGTGAAAGGGTATACGTACAACAATCATTAACAGTACATAACAGACTGGTACAGGAGGAGAGAGGACCCTGCCCGCGAGGGCTTACAGTCTACAGGGAATGGGTGATGGTACAATAGGTGAGGACAGAGCTGGTTGCGCAGTGGTCTACTGGACTGAGGGCTGTTGTAGGTTATAGGCTTGTTGGAAGAGGTGGGTCTTGAGGTTCCTCTTGAAGCTTTCCACGGTAGGGGAGAGTCTGATGTGCTGAGGT
This sequence comes from Anomaloglossus baeobatrachus, assembly GCF_048569485.1. Taxonomy (NCBI): domain Eukaryota; kingdom Metazoa; phylum Chordata; class Amphibia; order Anura; family Aromobatidae; genus Anomaloglossus; species Anomaloglossus baeobatrachus. The sequence goes on from NW_027444105.1 coordinate 90,289, forward strand.
AGAGCATTCCAAAGTATGGGGGATGCACGGGAGAAATCTTGTACGCGATTGTGGGAAGAGGAGATAAGGGAGGAGCAGAGAAGGAGATCTTGTGAGGATCTGAGGTTGCGTGCAGGTAGGTACCGGGAGACTAGGTCACAGATGTAGGGAGGAGACAGGTTGTGCATGGCTTTGTATGTCATGGTTAGTGTTTTGAACTGGAGTCGTTGGGTGATGGGAAGCCAGTGAAGGGATTGGCAGAGTGGCGAGGCTGGGGAGTAGCGAGGGGAGAGGTGGATTAAGCGGGCCGCAGAGTTTAGGATAGATTGGAGGGGTGCAAGAGTGTTGGAAGGGAGGCCAGAGAGCAGGAGGTTGCAGTAGTCGAGGCGGGAGATGATGAGGGCATGCACTAATGTTTTTGCTGATTCTTGGTTAAGGAAAGCACGGATCCGGGAGATGTTTTTGAGTTGTAATCGGCATGAGGTGAAGAGGGCTTGGATGTGTGGCTTGAAGGATAGAGCAGAGTCGAGGGTCACTCCAAGGCAACGAGCTTGTGAGACTGGGGAGAGTAAGCAACCATCGAGTTTGATGGAAAGGCTTGTTGGAGGAGATGAGTGAGGAGGAGGAAAGACAATGAATTCTGTTTTGTCCATGTTAAGTTTTAGGAATCGCACAGAGAAGAAGGATGAAATAGCAGACAGACATTGTGGGATTCTGGTTAGTAGAGAGGTAATGTCAGGTCCATTATACTAGCAAACACTCAGTGTACCTAATGGCATCCTATCTGTGGCTATTGGACTTTGCTATAGTCCCACTAGTGCCAAGACATTTGCAGAGCGCATCTGCCTGCGTTGCACACTCCAACTAATTATAAGTAAGCCATTATACTAGCAAACACTCAGTGTACCTAGTGGCATCCTATACGTGGCTATTGGACCTTGCTATAGTCCCACTAGTGCCAAGACATTTGCAGAGCGCATCTGCCTGCGTTGCACACTCCAACTAATTATAAGTAAGCCATTATACTAGCAAACACTCAGTGTACCTAGTGGCATCCTATACGTGGCTATTGGACTTTGCTATAGTCCCACTAGTGCAAAGACATTTGCAGAGCACGTCTGCCTGCATTGCACACTCCAACTTTTTTAAACTAAGCAATTTTACTAGCAAACACTCAGTGTACCTAGTGGCATCCTATACGTGGCTATTGGACTTTGCTATAGTCCCACTAGTGCCAAGACATTTGCAGAGCGCATCTGCCTGCGTTGCACACTCCAACTAATTTTAACTTAACCATTATACTAGAAAACACTCAGTGTACCTAGTGGCATCCTATACGTGGCTATTGGACTTTGCTATAGTCCCACTAGTGCCAAGACATTTGCAGAGCGCATCTGCCTGCGTTTCACACTCCAACTAATTATAAGTAAGCCATTATACTAGCGAACACTCAGTGTACCTAGTGGCATCCTATACGTGGCTATTGGACCTTGCTATAGTCCCACTAGTGCCAAGACATTTGCAGAGCGCATCTGCCTGCGTTGCACACTCCAACTAATTATAAGTAAGCCATTATACTAGCAAACACTCAGTGTACCTAGTGGCATCCTATACGTGGCTATTGGACTTTGCTATAGTCCCACTAGTGCCAAGACATTTGCAGAGCGCATCTGCCTGCGTTGCACACTCCAACTAATTATAAGTAAGCCATTATACTAGCAAACACTCAGTGTACCTAGTGGCATCCTATACGTGGCTATTGGACCTTGCTATAGTCCCACTAGTGCCAAGACATTTGCAGAGCGCATCTGCCTGCGTTGCACACTCCAACTAATTATAAGTAAGCCATTATACTAGCAAACACTCAGTGTACCTAGTGGCATCCTATCTGTGGCTATTGGACTTTGCTATAGTCCCACTAGTGCCAAGACATTTGCAGAGCGCATCTGCCTGCGTTGCACACTCCAACTAATTATAAGTAAGCCATTATACTAGCAAACACTCAGTGTACCTAGTGGCATCCTATACGTGGCTATTGGACTTTGCTATAGTCCCACTAGTGCCAAGACATTTGCAGAGCGCATCTGCCTGCGTTGCACACTCCAACTAATTATAAGTAAGCCATTATACTAGCAAACACTCAGTGTACCTAGTGGCATCCTATACGTGGCTATTGGACTTTGCTATAGTCCCACTAGTGCCAAGACATTTGCAGAGCGCATCTGCCTGCGTTGCACACTCCAACTAATTTTAACTTAGCCATTATACTAGCAAACACTCAGTGTACCTAGTGGCATCCTATACGTGGCTATTGGACTTTGCTATAGTCCCACTAGTGCCAAGACATTTGCAGAGCGCATCTGCCTGCGTTGCACACTCCAACTAATTATAAGTAAGCCATTATACTAGCAAACACTCAGTGTACCTAGTGGCATCCTATACGTGGCTATTGGACTTTGCTATAGTCCCACTAGTGCAAAGACATTTGCAGAGCACGTCTGCCTGCATTGCACACTCCAACTTTTTTAAACTAAGCAATTTTACTAGCAAACACTCAGTGTACCTAGTGGCATCCTATACGTGGCTATTGGACTTTGCTATAGTCCCACTAGTGCCAAGACATTTGCAGAGCGCATCTGCCTGCGTTGCACACTCCAACTAATTTTAACTTAACCATTATACTAGCAAACACTCAGTGTACCTAATGGCATCCTATACGTGGCTATTGGACTTTGCTATAGTCCCACTAGTGCCAAGACATTTGCAGAGCGCATCTGCCTGCGTTGCACACTCCAACTAATTATAAGTAAGCCATTATACTAGCAAACACTCAGTGTACCTAGTGGCATCCTATACGTGGCTATTGGACCTTGCTATAGTCCCACTAGTGCCAAGACATTTGCAGAGCGCATCTGCCTGCGTTGCACACTCCAACTAATTATAAGTAAGCCATTATACTAGCAAACACTCAGTGTACCTAGTGGCATCCTATACGTGGCTATTGGACTTTGCTATAGTCCCACTAGTGCCAAGACATTTGCAGAGCGCATCTGCCTGCGTTGCACACTCCAACTAATTATAAGTAAGCCATTATACTAGCAAACACTCAGTGTACCTAGTGGCATCCTATACGTGGCTATTGGACCTTGCTATAGTCCCACTAGTGCCAAGACATTTGCAGAGCGCATCTGCCTGCGTTGCACACTCCAACTAATTATAAGTAAGCCATTATACTAGCAAACACTCAGTGTACCTAGTGGCATCCTATCTGTGGCTATTGGACTTTGCTATAGTCCCACTAGTGCCAAGACATTTGCAGAGCGCATCTGCCTGCGTTGCACACTCCAACTAATTATAAGTAAGCCATTATACTAGCAAACACTCAGTGTACCTAGTGGCATCCTATACGTGGCTATTGGACTTTGCTATAGTCCCACTAGTGCCAAGACATTTGCAGAGCGCATCTGCCTGCGTTGCACACTCCAACTAATTATAAGTAAGCCATTATACTAGCAAACACTCAGTGTACCTAGTGGCATCCTATACGTGGCTATTGGACTTTGCTATAGTCCCACTAGTGCCAAGACATTTGCAGAGCGCATCTGCCTGCGTTGCACACTCCAACTAATTTTAACTTAGCCATTATACTAGCAAACACTCAGTGTACCTAGTGGCATCCTATACGTGGCTATTGGACTTTGCTATAGTCCCACTAGTGCCAAGACATTTGCAGAGCGCATCTGCCTGCGTTGCACACTCCAACTAATTATAAGTAAGCCATTATACTAGCAAACACTCAGTGTACCTAGTGGCATCCTATACGTGGCTATTGGACTTTGCTATAGTCCCACTAGTGCCAAGACATTTGCAGAGCGCATCTGCCTGCGTTGCACACTCCAACTAATTTTAACTTAGCCATTATACTAGCAAACACTCAGTGTACCTAGTGGCATCCTATACGTGGCTATTGGACTTTGCTATAGTCCCACTAGTGCAAAGACATTTGCAGAGCACGTCTGCCTGCATTGCACACTCCAACTTTTTTAAACTAAGCAATTTTACTAGCAAACACTCAGTGTACCTAGTGGCATCCTATACGTGGCTATTGGACTTTGCTATAGTCCCACTAGTGCCAAGACATTTGCAGAGCGCATCTGCCTGCGTTGCACACTCCAACTAATTATAAGTAAGCCATTATACTAGCAAACACTCAGTGTACCTAGTGGCATCCTATACGTGGCTATTGGACCTTGCTATAGTCCCACTAGTGCCAAGACATTTGCAGAGCGCATCTGCCTGCGTTGCACACTCCAACTAATTATAAGTAAGCCATTATACTAGCAAACACTCAGTGTACCTAGTGGCATCCTATACGTGGCTATTGGACTTTGCTATAGTCCCACTAGTGCCAAGACATTTGCAGAGCGCATCTGCCTGCGTTGCACACTCCAACTAATTTTAACTTAACCATTATACTAGCAAACACTCAGTGTACCTAGTGGCATCCTATACGTGGCTATTGGACCTTGCTATAGTCCCACTAGTGCCAAGACATTTGCAGAGCGCATCTGCCTGCGTTGCACACTCCAACTAATTATAAGTAAGCCATTATACTAGCAAACACTCAGTGTACCTAGTGGCATCCTATCTGTGGCTATTGGACTTTGCTATAGTCCCACTAGTGCCAAGACATTTGCAGAGCGCATCTGCCTGCGTTGCACACTCCAACTAATTATAAGTAAGCCATTATACTAGCAAACACTCAGTGTACCTAGTGGCATCCTATACGTGGCTATTGGACTTTGCTATAGTCCCACTAGTGCCAAGACATTTGCAGAGCGCATCTGCCTGCGTTGCACACTCCAACTAATTATAAGTAAGCCATTATACTAGCAAACACTCAGTGTACCTAGTGGCATCCTATACGTGGCTATTGGACTTTGCTATAGTCCCACTAGTGCCAAGACATTTGCAGAGCGCATCTGCCTGCGTTGCACACTCCAACTAATTTTAACTTAGCCATTATACTAGCAAACACTCAGTGTACCTAGTGGCATCCTATACGTGGCTATTGGACTTTGCTATAGTCCCACTAGTGCCAAGACATTTGCAGAGCGCATCTGCCTGCGTTGCACACTCCAACTAATTATAAGTAAGCCATTATACTAGCAAACACTCAGTGTACCTAGTGGCATCCTATACGTGGCTATTGGACTTTGCTATAGTCCCACTAGTGCCAAGACATTTGCAGAGCGCATCTGCCTGCGTTGCACACTCCAACTAATTTTAACTTAGCCATTATACTAGCAAACACTCAGTGTACCTAGTGGCATCCTATACGTGGCTATTGGACTTTGCTATAGTCCCACTAGTGCAAAGACATTTGCAGAGCACGTCTGCCTGCATTGCACACTCCAACTTTTTTAAACTAAGCAATTTTACTAGCAAACACTCAGTGTACCTAGTGGCATCCTATACGTGGCTATTGGACTTTGCTATAGTCCCACTAGTGCCAAGACATTTGCAGAGCGCATCTGCCTGCGTTGCACACTCCAACTAATTATAAGTAAGCCATTATACTAGCAAACACTCAGTGTACCTAGTGGCATCCTATCTGTGGCTATTGGACTTTGCTATAGTCCCACTAGTGCCAAGACATTTGCAGAGCGCATCTGCCTGCGTTGCACACTCCAACTAATTATAAGTAAGCCATTATACTAGCAAACACTCAGTGTACCTAGTGGCATCCTATACGTGGCTATTGGACCTTGCTATAGTCCCACTAGTGCCAAGACATTTGCAGAGCGCATCTGCCTGCGTTGCACACTCCAACTAATTATAAGTAAGCCATTATACTAGCAAACACTCAGTGTACCTAGTGGCATCCTATACGTGGCTATTGGACCTTGCTATAGTCCCACTAGTGCCAAGACATTTGCAGAGCGCATCTGCCTGCGTTGCACACTCCAACTAATTATAAGTAAGCCATTATTATTATTATTATTATTATTTATTATTATAGCGCCATTTATTCCATGGCGCTTTACAAGTGAAAGGGTATACGTACAACAATCATTAACAGTACATAACAGACTGGTACAGGAGGAGAGAGGACCCTGCCCGCGAGGGCTTACAGTCTACAGGGAATGGGTGATGGTACAATAGGTGAGGACAGAGCTGGTTGCGCAGTGGTCTACTGGACTGAGGGCTGTTGTAGGTTATAGGCTTGTTGGAAGAGGTGGGTCTTGAGGTTCCTCTTGAAGCTTTCCACGGTAGGGGAGAGTCTGATGTGCTGAGGTAGAGCATTCCAAAGTATGGGGGATGCACGGGAGAAATCTTGTACGCGATTGTGGGAAGAGGAGATAAGGGAGGAGCAGAGAAGGAGATCTTGTGAGGATCTGAGGTTGCGTGCAGGTAGGTACCGGGAGACTAGGTCACAGATGTAGGGAGGAGACAGGTTGTGCATGGCTTTGTATGTCATAGTTAGTGTTTTGAACTGGAGTCGTTGGGTGATGGGAAGCCAGTGAAGGGATTGGCAGAGTGGCGAGGCTGGGGAGTAGCGAGGGGAGAGGTGGATTAAGCGGGCCGCAGAGTTTAGGATAGATTGGAGGGGTGCAAGAGTGTTGGAAGGGAGGCCAGAGAGCAGGAGGTTGCAGTAGTCGAGGCGGGAGATGATGAGGGCATGCACTAATGTTTTTGCTGATTCTTGGTTAAGGAAAGCACGGATCCGGGAGATGTTTTTGAGTTGTAATCGGCATGAGGTGAAGAGGGCTTGGATGTGTGGCTTGAAGGATAGAGCAGAGTCGAGGGTCACTCCAAGGCAACGAGCTTGTGAGACTGGGGAGAGTAAGCAACCATCGAGTTTGATGGAAAGGCTTGTTGGAGGAGATGAGTGAGGAGGAGGAAAGACAATGAATTCTGTTTTGTCCATGTTAAGTTTTAGGAATCGCACAGAGAAGAAGGATGAAATAGCAGACAGACATTGTGGGATTCTGGTTAGTAGAGAGGTAATGTCAGGTCCATTATACTAGCAAACACTCAGTGTACCTAGTGGCATCCTATCTGTAGCTATTGGACTTTGCTATAGTCCCACTAGTGCCAAGACATTTGCAGAGCGCATCTGCCTGCGTTGCACACTCCAACTAATTATAAGTAAGCCATTATACTAGCAAACACTCAGTGTACCTAGTGGCATCCTATACGTGGCTATTGGACCTTGCTATAGTCCCACTAGTGCCAAGACATTTGCAGAGCGCATCTGCCTGCGTTGCACACTCCAACTAATTATAAGTAAGCCATTATACTAGCAAACACTCAGTGTACCTAGTGGCATCCTATACGTGGCTATTGGACTTTGCTATAGTCCCACTAGTGCCAAGACATTTGCAGAGCGCATCTGCCTGCGTTGCACACTCCAACTAATTATAAGTAAGCCATTATACTAGCAAACACTCAGTGTACCTAGTGGCATCCTATACGTGGCTATTGGACTTTGCTATAGTCCCACTAGTGCCAAGACATTTGCAGAGCGCATCTGCCTGCGTTGCACACTCCAACTAATTTTAACTTAGCCATTATACTAGCAAACACTCAGTGTACCTAGTGGCATCCTATACGTGGCTATTGGACTTTGCTATAGTCCCACTAGTGCCAAGACATTTGCAGAGCGCATCTGCCTGCGTTGCACACTCCAACTAATTATAAGTAAGCCATTATACTAGCAAACACTCAGTGTACCTAGTGGCATCCTATACGTGGCTATTGGACTTTGCTATAGTCCCACTAGTGCCAAGACATTTGCAGAGCGCATCTGCCTGCGTTGCACACTCCAACTAATTTTAACTTAGCCATTATACTAGCAAACACTCAGTGTACCTAGTGGCATCCTATACGTGGCTATTGGACTTTGCTATAGTCCCACTAGTGCAAAGACATTTGCAGAGCACGTCTGCCTGCATTGCACACTCCAACTTTTTTAAACTAAGCAATTTTACTAGCAAACACTCAGTGTACCTAGTGGCATCCTATACGTGGCTATTGGACTTTGCTATAGTCCCACTAGTGCCAAGACATTTGCAGAGCGCATCTGCCTGCGTTGCACACTCCAACTAATTATAAGTAAGCCATTATACTAGCAAACACTCAGTGTACCTAGTGGCATCCTATCTGTGGCTATTGGACTTTGCTATAGTCCCACTAGTGCCAAGACATTTGCAGAGCGCATCTGCCTGCGTTGCACACTCCAACTAATTATAAGTAAGCCATTATACTAGCAAACACTCAGTGTACCTAGTGGCATCCTATACGTGGCTATTGGACCTTGCTATAGTCCCACTAGTGCCAAGACATTTGCAGAGCGCATCTGCCTGCGTTGCACACTCCAACTAATTATAAGTAAGCCATTATACTAGCAAACACTCAGTGTACCTAGTGGCATCCTATACGTGGCTATTGGACCTTGCTATAGTCCCACTAGTGCCAAGACATTTGCAGAGCGCATCTGCCTGCGTTGCACACTCCAACTAATTATAAGTAAGCCATTATTATTATTATTATTATTATTTATTATTATAGCGCCATTTATTCCATGGCGCTTTACAAGTGAAAGGGTATACGTACAACAATCATTAACAGTACATAACAGACTGGTACAGGAGGAGAGAGGACCCTGCCCGCGAGGGCTTACAGTCTACAGGGAATGGGTGATGGTACAATAGGTGAGGACAGAGCTGGTTGCGCAGTGGTCTACTGGACTGAGGGCTGTTGTAGGTTATAGGCTTGTTGGAAGAGGTGGGTCTTGAGGTTCCTCTTGAAGCTTTCCACGGTAGGGGAGAGTCTGATGTGCTGAGGTAGAGCATTCCAAAGTATGGGGGATGCACGGGAGAAATCTTGTACGCGATTGTGGGAAGAGGAGATAAGGGAGGAGCAGAGAAGGAGATCTTGTGAGGATCTGAGGTTGCGTGCAGGTAGGTACCGGGAGACTAGGTCACAGATGTAGGGAGGAGACAGGTTGTGCATGGCTTTGTATGTCATAGTTAGTGTTTTGAACTGGAGTCGTTGGGTGATGGGAAGCCAGTGAAGGGATTGGCAGAGTGGCGAGGCTGGGGAGTAGCGAGGGGAGAGGTGGATTAAGCGGGCCGCAGAGTTTAGGATAGATTGGAGGGGTGCAAGAGTGTTGGAAGGGAGGCCAGAGAGCAGGAGGTTGCAGTAGTCGAGGCGGGAGATGATGAGGGCATGCACTAATGTTTTTGCTGATTCTTGGTTAAGGAAAGCACGGATCCGGGAGATGTTTTTGAGTTGTAATCGGCATGAGGTGAAGAGGGCTTGGATGTGTGGCTTGAAGGATAGAGCAGAGTCGAGGGTCACTCCAAGGCAACGAGCTTGTGAGACTGGGGAGAGTAAGCAACCATCGAGTTTGATGGAAAGGCTTGTTGGAGGAGATGAGTGAGGAGGAGGAAAGACAATGAATTCTGTTTTGTCCATGTTAAGTTTTAGGAATCGCACAGAGAAGAAGGATGAAATAGCAGACAGACATTGTGGGATTCTGGTTAGTAGAGAGGTAATGTCAGGTCCATTATACTAGCAAACACTCAGTGTACCTAGTGGCATCCTATCTGTAGCTATTGGACTTTGCTATAGTCCCACTAGTGCCAAGACATTTGCAGAGCGCATCTGCCTGCGTTGCACACTCCAACTAATTATAAGTAAGCCATTATACTAGCAAACACTCAGTGTACCTAGTGGCATCCTATACGTGGCTATTGGACCTTGCTATAGTCCCACTAGTGCCAAGACATTTGCAGAGCGCATCTGCCTGCGTTGCACACTCCAACTAATTATAAGTAAGCCATTATACTAGCAAACACTCAGTGTACCTAGTGGCATCCTATACGTGGCTATTGGACTTTGCTATAGTCCCACTAGTAAAAAGACATTTGCAGAGCACGTCTGCCTGCATTGCACACTCCAACTTTTTTAAACTAAGCAATTATACTAGCAAACACTCAGTGTACCTAGTGGCATCCTATACGTGGCTATTGGACTTTGCTATAGTCCCACTAGTGCCAAGACATTTGCAGAGCGCATCTGCCTGCGTTGCACACTCCAACTAATTATAAGTAAGCCATTATACTAGCAAACACTCAGTGTACCTAGTGGCATCCTATACGTGGCTATTGGACCTTGCTATAGTCCCACTAGTGCCAAGACATTTGCAGAGCGCATCTGCCTGCGTTGCACACTCCAACTAATTATAAGTAAGCCATTATACTAGCAAACACTCAGTGTACCTAGTGGCATCCTATACGTGGCTATTGGACTTTGCTATAGTCCCACTAGTGCCAAGACATTTGCAGAGCGCATCTGCCTGCGTTGCACACTCCAACTAATTATAAGTAAGCCATTATACTAGCAAACACTCAGTGTACCTAGTGGCATCCTATACGTGGCTATTGGACCTTGCTATAGTCCCACTAGTGCCAAGACATTTGCAGAGCGCATCTGCCTGCGTTGCACACTCCAACTAATTATAAGTAAGCCATTATACTAGCAAACACTCAGTGTACCTAGTGGCATCCTATCTGTGGCTATTGGACTTTGCTATAGTCCCACTAGTGCCAAGACATTTGCAGAGCGCATCTGCCTGCGTTGCACACTCCAACTAATTATAAGTAAGCCATTATACTAGCAAACACTCAGTGTACCTAGTGGCATCCTATACGTGGCTATTGGACTTTGCTATAGTCCCACTAGTGCCAAGACATTTGCAGAGCGCATCTGCCTGCGTTGCACACTCCAACTAATTATAAGTAAGCCATTATACTAGCAAACACTCAGTGTACCTAGTGGCATCCTATACGTGGCTATTGGACTTTGCTATAGTCCCACTAGTGCCAAGACATTTGCAGAGCGCATCTGCCTGCGTTGCACACTCCAACTAATTTTAACTTAGCCATTATACTAGCAAACACTCAGTGTACCTAGTGGCATCCTATACGTGGCTATTGGACTTTGCTATAGTCCCACTAGTGCCAAGACATTTGCAGAGCGCATCTGCCTGCGTTGCACACTCCAACTAATTATAAGTAAGCCATTATACTAGCAAACACTCAGTGTACCTAGTGGCATCCTATACGTGGCTATTGGACTTTGCTATAGTCCCACTAGTGCCAAGACATTTGCAGAGCGCATCTGCCTGCGTTGCACACTCCAACTAATTTTAACTTAGCCATTATACTAGCAAACACTCAGTGTACCTAGTGGCATCCTATACGTGGCTATTGGACTTTGCTATAGTCCCACTAGTGCCAAGACATTTGCAGAGCGCATCTGCCTGCGTTGCACACTCCAACTCATTATAACTAAGTTGCATTGTCAGGGATATTTATTCTTTATTATTCTGCTGTTAATAAAGCTAGACCACCACTGCAATCTTCACCACCTCTCAATTTTTACTACCACATTTTCAGTCCACAATCTTGTCGCAATCAACATGAGTGGCAAAATGACAGATGCTGGTGGAAAGGGGAAGAGGCGTGGTGGAAAAGGCAAAAAAGGTTTTGTCTGTGGGGAAAGTGCAGCAGCACTGAATACACGTTCAGAGACAACGCTGGCAGCTGGACACGACAAAATCTCCAAGGCGTAACTGGAGAGCTCTGGCCATTTTTCTAGGTTTGAAGCCCAAAAGGAGCAAGGCTCCAGTTGCACAGTCATGGCATCGATGTTCATTTGGAGATACTCCTGTATCATCCTCTCCAGCCGTTGAGTATGTGTCAGACTTGTTGTCTCTGGTGGCCTTGCAAAAGAGGGTCTAAAAAAATTATGAAAAGATTCCATAAAATTGCTGTTACCGGCACCAGATACGGTCCTACTGGTACGGGTAGACTGTTGAAGATGACGAGACCGTCCCATGTTTGTCAAGTTACAACTGGGAGATTCCCTCCCTGCACCTGCACGGTTGTTTGGTGGAAAAGCCGAGCTAAGATCGAGTAACAGCTTCTGCTGATACTCCTGCATACGTGCGTCCCTTTCTATGGCTGGAATTATGTCACAAAATTTGGACTTGTACCGGGGATCTAATAGTGTGGCAATCCAGTAGTCATCATCACTTCTAATTTTGACAATACGACTGTCATGTTGGAGGTAGTGCAACAAAAAGGCACTCATGTGTCTTGCGCAGCCATGCGGACCAAGTCCACGCTGTGTTTGTGGCATAGAGGTGCTACCCGTTCTTTCTTCCTCTGACATCTCCCCCCAACCTCTTTCAACTGAAATTTGACCAAGGTCTCCCTCATCCGCTGAGTCTTCCATGTCCATGGACAGTTCGTCCTCCATTTCTTCATGTTCTCCTGCACCTTGCTCAACATTTCGCCTGCTACTATGCGCCCTTGTCGATCCCTGTTCCCCATGGTCCCATGCCTGCTGCGTTGGTGATGATGAACGTCTGGACCTTGGTGATGTTGTTGTCCCTTGCGCATATGAATCCTCCTGTAGTTCCTCCCCTTCATGTTGTCCCACCCCCTGACTCCGAATAGTGTTTAGCGTGTGCTCCAGCATGTAAATGACTGGAATCGTCATGCTGATAATGGCATTGTCAGAGCTAAACATATTCGTCGCCATGTCGAAACTGTGCAGAAGGGTGCATAGGTCCTTGATCTGAGACCACTCCATCAGGGTGATCTGCCCCACCTCTGCATCTCGTTGGCCCAGGCTATACGTCATGACGTATTGCACCAGGGCTCTGCGGTGCTGCCACAGTCGCTGTAACATGTGGAGAGTTGAATTCCAGCGTGTCGCCACATCGCATTTCAGGCGATGAACCGGCAGGCCGAAAGACTTCTGGAGCGATGCAAGTCGCTCTGCTGCGGCGCTTGAACGGCGGAAGTGAGCTGACAGTTTTCGTGCCCTGTTCAGAAGGCCATCTAGGCCGGGATAGTGTGTTAAAAATTGCTGGACGACAAGGTTCAACACGTGAGCCATACAAGGTACGTGTGTCACAATGCCCAGGCGAAGTGCCGCACCCAGGTTTGCAGCATTGTCGCACACGGCCTTACCAGGCTGCAGGTTGAGTGGAGACAACCATTTATTAAACTCGGACCGCAGAGCTGACCACAACTCCTCAGCTGTGTGACTCTTATTCCCAAGACATGTCAAGCTAAAGACCGCCTGATGCCGTTACGCTCTGCTGCCAGCATAGTAATGAGGCGTGCGTGATTCCTTCTGCGCAGTGAGAACGCTGGTGGCCTGACCAGGCAGGCTTGGGGCGGAGGTGGAGGACCCAGATGAGGTGGAGGATGCAGAAGCTGTGGCGGAACTTGGACAGACAGAGGATTGACACACAAGTCGTGGGGACGGCAAGACTTGTGCAGCAGACCCTTCACCATCTATCACCATAGTTACCCAGTGCCCAGTCAGCGACATGTAACGTCCCTGTCCATGCTTACTGGTCCAAGTATCGGTGGTGAAATGCACCCGTTCACACACAGAGTTTCTCAAGGAAGCGGTGATGTTGTGTGCGACATGCTGGTGTAGCACGGGCACACCTTTCTTAGAGAAGTAGTGGCGACTAGGCATCTGGTACTGGGGCACAGCGACAGACATAAGGTCTCTAAAATCCTGTGTGTCCACTAGGCGGAAAGGCAGCATTTCGGTAGCCAACAGCTTACAGAGGGATAGAGTCAACCTCTTAGCTTTGTCATGGGTCGGAGGAAGTGGCCTTTTATTTGACCACATCTGAGGGACAGAGATCTGGCTGCTGTGTGTAGACGGTGTTGAGTAGGGTGTCCCTGGAAAAATGCAGGTTTGTGAGGAAAGTGCAGGCGGAGACATGATGTTGCCTTCATCCAACGTTGGTGCTATCGATGTCTGAGAGAGCTGTACACACTCACTTGTTTCCCCTTCCAAACCAACTGACGACCTTACAAGCAAACTGCCTGTTGCGGTTACAGTGGTGGAAGTTTGGCGTGGAAAAACAGGTGTGACAGCTGTCCCCACAGTCCTAGAAGATGAAGAGCGCGCGGATGCACTGGAAGGGGCGGGCGGTGGATGGTTCGCTCTTGCAGCATTGCAGCACAGTGAGCTTCCCACCGGGACCTATGATATTTATTCATGTGACGATTCATGGAAGAAGTTGTCAAACTGCTGAGGTTTTGACCTCTACTAAGAGAATCATGACAAATTTTACATATCACATGATTTGGGCGATCTTTTTCTATGTCAAAAAAGGACCAGGCTAGGCAAGGCTTAGAGGCCATGCGACCTGTTGATCCACCCCGAATAATGCTCATAGGCAGAGTGGTGGCTGAGGATGCAGTTGTAGACGTGCTACCAGTGCTCCGACTCTGTCCAGGAAGGCGCAAGGTAACTTCGTCGTCGGTTGCATCCTCCTCCACCGCCTCTGTTGACCTCCTCGAGTGCCTGACTGGGGGTTGACAGTAGGTGGGATCTAGAACTTCATCATCAATTGTTGTGTTTGCACTCCCCTCCCCCTCAGACCGAGCCTCTTCTTGCCCTGACCGAATATTTAAGTTGTCATCCCAATCGGGTATCTGCGTCTCATCTTCATCAGTATGTTCCTCATTGTCTATAACCACAGGTGTTACAGTTTGTGACAAAGGGTCAACATTATGCTCAGAAACTTGGTCCTCACGGCCTGAATCAGAGTCACAAAGGTTCTGGGCATCACTGCAGACCATTTCCTGTTCTGTACTCACTGTAGCTTGGGAGCAGACCTCTGATTCCCAGGCTATAGTGTGACTGAACAGCTCTGCAGACTCAGCCATCTCAGTTCCACCATACTGTGCAGGGCTGATGGAGACTTCAGAGCTGGGAGAAATCAAGTGTGATTGGGATGACAACTCAGAGGACTGGTGTTTTTTGGATGCGGTACTTGAAGTGGCTGAGAGGGCACTTGTTGGACCACTTGAGATCCATTCAAGCATTTTCCTTTTTTGCCCATCATCTACCTTTCTTCCTGTTGTTCGTGTCCGTAAAAAAGGGAGCACATCGGATTGTCCACGGTAAGTAGTAGACATCTTACTTTTGCTGGTAGATGGTCTATCTTCAGCAGATGATAATGGAGCTTTGCCACTTTCCCCACAGACAAAACCTTTTTTGCCTTTTCCACCACGCCTCTTCCCCTTTCCACCAGCATCTGTCATTTTGCCACTCATGTTGATTGCGACAAGATTGTGGACTGAAAATGTGGTAGTAAAAATTGAGAGGTGGTGAAGATTGCAGTGGTGGTCTAGCTTTATTAACAGCAGAATAATAAAGAATAAATATCCCTGACAATGCAACTTAGTTATAATGAGTTGGAGTGTGCAACGCAGGCAGATGCGCTCTGCAAATGTCTTGGCACTAGTGGGACTATAGCAAAGTCCAATAGCCACGTATAGGATGCCACTAGGTACACTGAGTGTTTGCTAGTATAATGGCTAAGTTAAAATTAGTTGGAGTGTGCAACGCAGGCAGATGCACTCTGCAAATGTCTTGGCACTAGTGGGACTATAGCAAAGTCCAATAGCCACGTATAGGATGCCACTAGGTACACTGAGTGTTTGCTAGTATAATGGCTTACTTATAATTAGTTGGAGTGTGCAACGCAGGCAGATGCGCTCTGCAAATGTCTTGGCACTAGTGGGACTATAGCAAAGTCCAATAGCCACGTATAGGATGCCACTAGGTACACTGAGTGTTTGCTAGTATAATGGCTAAGTTAAAATTAGTTGGAGTGTGCAACGCAGGCAGATGCGCTCTGCAAATGTCTTGGCACTAGTGGGACTATAGCAAAGTCCAATAGCCACGTATAGGATGCCACTAGGTACACTGAGTGTTTGCTAGTATAATGGCTTACTTATAATTAGTTGGAGTGTGCAACGCAGGCAGATGCGCTCTGCAAATGTCTTGGCACTAGTGGGACTATAGCAAAGTCCAATAGCCACGTATAGGATGCCACTAGGTACACTGAGTGTTTGCTAGTATAATGGCTTACTTATAATTAGTTGGAGTGTGCAACGCAGGCAGATGCGCTCTGCAAATGTCTTGGCACTAGTGGGACTATAGCAAAGTCCAATAGCCACAGATAGGATGCCACTAGGTACACTGAGTGTTTGCTAGTATAATGGCTTACTTATAATTAGTTGGAGTGTGCAACGCAGGCAGATGCGCTCTGCAAATGTCTTGGCACTAGTGGGACTATAGCAAGGTCCAATAGCCACGTATAGGATGCCACTAGGTACACTGAGTGTTTGCTAGTATAATGGCTTACTTATAATTAGTTGGAGTGTGCAACGCAGGCAGATGCGCTCTGCAAATGTCTTGGCACTAGTGGGACTATAGCAAAGTCCAATAGCCACGTATAGGATGCCACTAGGTACACTGAGTGTTTGCTAGTATAATGGCTAAGTTAAAATTAGTTGGAGTGTGCAACGCAGGCAGATGCGCTCTGCAAATGTCTTGGCACTAGTGGGACTATAGCAAAGTCCAATAGCCACGTATAGGATGCCACTAGGTACACTGAGTGTTTGCTAGTAAAATTGCTTAGTTTAAAAAAGTTGGAGTGTGCAATGCAGGCAGACGTGCTCTGCAAATGTCTTTGCACTAGTGGGACTATAGCAAGGTCCAATAGCCACGAATAGGATGCCACTAGGTACACTGAGTGTTTGCTAGTATAATGGCTTACTTATAATTAGTTGGAGTGTGCAACGCAGGCAGATGCGCTCTGCAAATGTCTTGGCACTAGTGGGACTATAGCAAGGTCCAATAGCCACGAATAGGATGCCACTAGGTACACTGAGTGTTTGCTAGTATATATGGCAAAATTATAGATGGAAAGGGAGAAGGGGAGGGGGGGAGAGAGGAGGCTGTAATTGACTACAAGGGTATGAGTTATGAGTGATCATAGGGATAGTGTTACATAAGTGGAAATACCTATGGAGGACCGGATGTGTAAGCGCATACCTTATACAAACCTATAGAGTGCTGATGGGTGAG
The DNA here is from genome assembly GCF_048569485.1 of Anomaloglossus baeobatrachus. Classification (NCBI taxonomy): domain Eukaryota; kingdom Metazoa; phylum Chordata; class Amphibia; order Anura; family Aromobatidae; genus Anomaloglossus; species Anomaloglossus baeobatrachus. The sequence goes on from NW_027444105.1 coordinate 107,260, forward strand.
AGTGTGATGTTAGATATAAGACATCCTATAGTGAATAGTGAGCCGTAATCAAGTGCAACAGGGATATTTCACGTGACTATGGGAACATGGAAGTTAAAGAAAGGGGAGAAAAAACTGTTAGACAAGGTAATCAGACATAATGTAACCAGTTGATCAGACATGACAAACATGACAAATAAAAAACAAGGAAGAATGGAACTCCATACATAGTGGAACCATATATAGTGTGAACACGAAAAAGAACCGGGCGTTAGAAAAAATGTGCACGGCCCAATGAATCAAGTCGGTTCTTCATATTCATGGTTTAAGCCCTTGGGTTCCAACGTGCCCAGAGTATATATCCAGAAAGATTCCCTTTCTTTGAGCTTCCTAATTCTATTGCCTCCTCTGCGTATGGCTGGGACATGTTCGATGACTTGGAATCTTAATTGGGCCACTGTGTGATTATGCGTCACAAAATGGTGTGGGACTGGTAATAGAATCTGCTTACAATGTATTGTTGACTTGTGCTTAGCACAAAAAAAGGGAATCTTTCTGGATATGTACTCTGGACACATTAAAACCCAAGGGCTTAAACCGTGAATATGAAGTACAGACTTGATTCATTGGGCCGTGCACCATGTCACCATGTGTGCAATTGCATTGTCCAATGGCTCACAATGGTTATGCGTTTTCATTGGATGGATAATCGAAGCCATGTTTTTTTCCTTTCTCTTGGGTTTGTTGTGTGAGTAGCCTATAGGATTAAGTTAGTTACCGCAGGCAGTGGATTTAGCTTCCTGTCTTTGGTCCAGTGGTAGATTGATTGTTTGGTCTATGAGCTGTTATGGGTTTTAATCCAGGTGAATGCCCATGGGCTGCCTATAACTGTGTGAAATATGTAGTTTTACTGGGCTGGGATGAGAGAATCCATCGAAGCATGGTGTAGGGATTGTGGTTCCTGTGTGCTAAGAAGAAAGGCTAGCACCAGCCAGAAAGCCCCATTACAGCCAATAATCAACCGCTAGCCGCTGGAACTCGTTGCTCTAGATCATGTCAAACTCTCACCGAGCAGGAATAGATACATTAGCCCACCATCCCACCCAAAGAGCAACTTCTGCTGCGCAGCTGGCTTTCTAGGCAGCAGCGCTATTGTGATGTCAGCGGGGGACATTGTGACAAGCCAGTGTTCCGTCACTTCATGTTGTGCACTGTTCAAACGGAAAATACATCAACAGGCAGACTACAGAAAAGCTTACTGACAAAGGATAGAGAGGGGCTTTCTCAGAGGGCTTTTTACAGTTTGTCTATTCCCAATTAGCCGTTTAAGTATGCTTAATGAAAGTACTAATTCTTTCATAGGCCGCCCATTCTTAGTATTTGACGTTCCTTATATTGCGGTATCAGGCTTCGCAGCAGGTTGCAAAACATTCATCACCCATGACTGTCCCCAATTGGGCTCAGAAGCTAAATGTCTATCATGACCTCTCTTTTTGAAAGTCCAAGAGCAAGCAAACTCTTCCTCCAGGAGAGGGAGCCAACAGATCACTAAAGACATCATCATTGCTCAAAGAAAACACCGAAAAACAATGGAAGCTTTAATTGGAGTGGAATCTGATAGACAGCACCTGATGCCAAGTCTGCATCTTCTAACACCTGCAGTCACTGCAGCAGCTGAATCCAATGTGTCCAAAAGGGATCTATTCTATTCAATTGCAAATGATCTAGATAAGACTGAGAATAAGATACTGCACGGGACATAGCAGAGTTGGTCAAGTTGAGTGGAGATGAGTTTGCTATTTGGCACAGCTTTTGCATCAATAAAGCAAGTAAAAGGTGTGAAAGATAAAAAAAAAGGGTGAAAGTGTGAAAAGTGAATTGGCCAAATTGAGGTGCATATAAAGTTTTTGCTTTCTTTCAATTCACTAATGAGGCTCATTTGAATCAGGTGAATTGAGTTCTGCTTTTGGAAACTCGGTTAAGAAGGGGTGCACCGGTCCTGGAGGTACTGCAATACCAGGTCAATGCGTGGAGTGGACAGAGCAAGATTTTTTCCATCTCCTTGTTCTAAAAATCCATTTAATATATGGTCCCTAGAGAGGGGACGTATCAGATATTAAACTGATAAGAACAGATTTAATTTTTTTTTTTTCTGTTTATCAGTAGGACTTCAAAATAACAAAGGTGATCGCCTCCCGTTGCCTGGGAACCGTCCAGGCACAAGAGGGCTATGTGTCACCAGAAGGCGCACACACTCCCTCAAGGCCGGCAGACGTGCAATCCCAGGCACCTTCCAGTACCGACCAAGGTAGCGTCCTCCGAAACTACACTTGATCTTAGCCAAAAGGCCGAGAAGCTATAACCCGAATTGGTTACGGCCTTGAGTGGCACCCTGGCCTATACCGGACACATCTTAGGGAGAGGGAGACAAACCCACGCCTACAGAAGACATTTTGTCACCCAAGCCAAACCCTTGAAAAGGCTGTTTTGCAGAGCAAAAACAAGGAGAATGGTACTTTTTGCAGCCGCCGCCCACTGCAATGAATCTGAATAACTCCTCCTTTTGGGCACAAGCACCTCCCCTCCCCCTTGCAGTCTTTCCAATTCATGATACAAAAAGACGGACGGACAGGACAGGACAGGACCATCTGCCTGACTTTCCGTCACTGCCACCCTTTGCCATCCTTGCCCGTAGAAAGCCCTTTCATCATCCCCAAACCCTAATCTTTTCCCTTCCCTTCCCAGCTGCGTCTCACTCCCTTTCATTAGGAAGTGAGCGCAGCCTTTTCTCCGTTCTGCACATGCGCGACGTTAAACACAAATGCGCAGGCGTGCGTTCCATTAGCCTCACTGCATTCCACTCCCATACAGGAAGTGGGCACAGCTATTACTACGGTCGCACATAAAAGAACCCACGGCCACCACTGCACATAGCTGACTCCACCACAGGACACCCACTTCTACACCAACGCAGGTAAGACAGGATCGGCACCTCTATGCTCCCGTTACAATCAGGCTCAGTCACCATGTGATAACGCTCTCAACTCTTTAGTTGCAGGCTCCCCTTGCTTCACCTCCACTGGCTGTGCTGCCATTTCCTCTCCCACCTGGAAGTTATACTTTATTCCACTATTTTCCTGTTTCTCTCTTCCCCCTTTTCCCATAACCTACTTTTATCTGCATTTGTGGGGTATCTATATGCTATTTACATCATAGTTTTATTCATTAATATGGAAGGGAAGAGTGCCCATGAGAGTGTTGAACTGCGGAGAGCAAAAGATTAAGCTGCTCCGATTTGCCACCATTGATAAGCTGTTCTCAGTAGATACACATGCTATCCAAACAGCAGCATCCACCATTGCTTCAGCCCACCCATTCAGTGACAGCTCACCAAGTCAGCCAGAGGAGTGGTGTAAGGAATTACACGTAGGCACTGACTCCACACCTTCACATCACAAGAAGGGGGTCTACAGGCTAGTGCAAGAATACGAGCAAGTCTTCAGCAAACATCCGCTAGACTTTTGAAAAATAAAAGGGGTCAAACACTACATCCCCACAAGTGCACACCCACCCATCAAAGAGAGATATAAGCCAAATCTACCTGCACATTACCAGTGTACCAAGGACATGTTGAGCAACATGAAGGAGGCTGGGGTTATCCGTGACAGTTGTAGCCTCTGGGCAGCTCCGTTGGTCCTGTTAAAGAAGAAGGACAGCACCACTCCCCTGTATTGAGGAATAGCTAGCTGCATTGACAACTGCAAATTATTTTTCTACCCTTGATCTCACTAGTCACTATTGGCAAGTGTCCGTTGCTGAGGCAGACCGGAAGAAGACCGCCTTTGCCACCCCGATGGGTCTCTGCGAGTTCAAAAGCATGCCCTTCGAGCTGTGCAATTTGCCAGGAACCTTCCAGAGGCTGATGGAATGCTGCTTGGGACACCGAAACTTTGAAACGGTACTGCTATACCTTTATGATGTTATTGTTTATTCTAACGCAAACAAGATTTTAGGGTGTATAAAAAGGGAGATTAGATCCGATGATCCCAACGTATTGTTACCCCTCTATAAATCACTTGTAAGGCCACATCTGGAATATGGGGTAAAGTCCTGAGCAGGTTGATAACCATTGGTTTGAGCATGGTAGGGTGTAGTACGCATCTTCCTGCATCGGTAAAAGCTGCAGAAGTCCTTGAAGATTTCCGCTTCAAAGGCAGTGCCTTGATCTGTGAGGACTCTCTCTGAGTAGCCATGAGGTCTGCATAAGTGTGCTTGGAAGACCTTCGCTGCAGTATGGGCCATTAGATCTTTGACTTGTACCACAACCATAAATCTCGAGTAGTTGTCTACCATCGTAAGTGCATACGTGAGCTCACCTCGATATTCTGCAACAAAACTCCCTTTTTCGATTTCAGTTTCAGCAAACACTCCTCTTCCTGTAGAAAATATTTATCATTACCTAAGACAGTCATTCTAATGCATGACAATATTAAGGCAATTTAGTTAAAACTTGTTTTAACTCACCTTTAAGGGGATTGATGTATTTCATGGTCAATCCAGGTTTGTCAGTGATGGCACTGACATAATGTATGGCGTCTTTTTCGGGCGTTATCCTTTGCCTTTTCATTGTGAAAATCCAGTTGCCTATATCAAAGCAAATTCTACTACTTGTAAAGTATGCAGAAAATGAAATGTAGAACATATAACATCAACTGCTTAGGAACGCATCATAGGTTAGTACTTAAAAGGATATTGTCATGTTCTAGTCATAATGCAAGCTGGACATTTTTCATGTTACCCTGTAATCGCCGGCCTGTTCTAATGCTCACAAGCCAAGATATAGGCTCAGCTGCTAAGGCTTCCCTCTGCCTTCTGAATGAAAATTGAATATGTCTGGCTCACTGTGTATATAGCAGGTGCTCAGAAAAAATAAGAGTTAATTCAATAGAAATAGCTCTGGCACACTATAGTGATCAATAACGTAAGAAAAGAACTCTTAGAATGCTGAAAATTCTTTATTTGTGCAAAAGGATAATTCATCCAACGTTTCGAACTTGTTTTTAGGTCTTTATCAAGGATAAAGTTATCTAAGATCATAAAGGGTTACAAAACCATATAAACACGTAATTAGTACATAGTACAACATAACAGTACAATATATTGCTACTTGAGAGTACAATGGGTCAAATGACCATGATGCACATACAAAAAAATTTTCCAAAGCCATAGTGAAAACATTTGTACTGAGGAAAGAAAATTTCCACATGACCTATCTGGAGAAACATTCTGGATCAAACAACCAAAAATAGTCAAGCAGGTAAATACACACCTATATGGATAACAGGATGATATGTGTTCAATTGTATAGCGTCATTGCCATTAAGGTACAAATGGAAAACTTGCAATCCTATATAGTGAAGGAAATGAACACATATCATATCAAAGAACACAGGAACATGGGTGTGAGAAAAACCTCAATGTTTATACTTTGTTCTTTATAATGGTGTGAACATGTATATGTCTCAGTACCTTATGAACTTGAGAATTCTAGTGAGTAGATGATGAAAGCCTATTCCAGAACTGGAATCGGTAAATAATTGTAGGTGGAATCTAAATGAAAAGATGGTACAAGTGTTATCATGACACGTGGGCTATAACACAATGGACCGTGTGACAAAGAAGAAAGGAGAGAAAGAAGAGGAAGAAAATGGAACTACCTGTAACATTACGTGATAGTCACTGGTAAGTATCACTTGACAATTCAGGTGAAAAAGGATTCCTTTATTAAAGGGTTCTCAGTCGCCTCAGGATCATGAAATACTAGGGTAAATGATATGAGAATGGGTAAGAAGCACCACTAAAGGAAATATGAGATGCAGGACATATATCTATAAACCCCTGAACTACATGATAGAAATAAAAAGAAGAAAAAAGAAAAAAAAGAAGAAAGAAGAAGAACACATAGAATGCGGAAAGAGAATGGGTACAACTACCTGAGTTACTGCAGGGAGGCCCCTGGTAGGTATTGTGAGGGTTAGTGGAATTCCTTCACTGAAGGGTTCTCAGTTGCCTCAGGTTCGTGAAAAATGCTATAGACAAATAATGCCCGGAGAAAAGGGGTTCATATACAGCGAATAATGGTAATACAAGGTACATGTGTCCCATGTAATAGTATAAATATATATATATTGTACTAAGCTCTACACCAGAAATAGAAAGTAGTCCCTCTGCCTTCTGTCTAGGTGCCCTGAGTTATGTCCTGTAAACTGTCACAGTGACCTAGACACACATGTGTAGTAGGGGAATATCCCTGCTGAGATGCCAGTGCTAGAGCACTCGTTTGCTGTGGAGTTGAACGCTATGTGAGCAGTTCTTACCTTCAATGAGCAGAAGTCTCTTTTTTCAGATTTCAATATCTCTGTGGGTATCTGGCAGAAATATGGAATACTCTTTACTGCTAAGACCCTGTACACCACTCCCACTAAAGGGGGCTTTACACGCTGCGACATCGCTAATGCGGAGTCGTTGGGGTCACGGAATTTGTGACGCACATCCGGCCGCATTAGCGATGTTGCTGCGTGTGATACCGATGAGCGATTTTGCATCGTTGCAAAAACGTGCAAAATCGCTCATCGGTGACATGGGTCTCCATTATCGATTATCGTTACTGCAGCAGTAACGATGTAGTTCGTCACTCCTGCGGTAGCACACATCGCTCCGTGTGACACCGCAGAAACTAGGAACCTCTCCTTACCTGCCTCCCAGCCGCTATGAGGAAGGAAGGAGGTGGGCGGGATGTTCCGGCCACTCATCTCCGCCCCTCCGCTGCTATTGGGCGGTCGCTCAGTGACGTCGCTGTGACGCCGCACGGACCGCCCCCTTAGAAAGGAGGCGGTTCGCCGGACACAGCGACGTCGCCGGGCAGGTAAGTATGTGTGACGGGTCTGGTCGGTGTTTGTGCGGCATGGGCAGCGATTTGCCCGTGTCGCGCAACAGATGGGGGCGGGTACCCACACTAGCGATATCGGGACCGATATCGCAGTGTGTAAAGTAGCCTTTAGTCACATGACCAAGACTGTATCTGTGTCCCTACAACACACTTGAGACAAATGTGTGTGTGAGCCTGCATTGTGGGGTATATATAATATATTATAGAGCTGGGAAGGATCATTCTAAGCAGTGAGCTGTTCCAGTATTTGTAGGAAAATACCCAGTAGAAGCATCAAACACAGCACCAATACCTCCCATCAGTATTCCACCACAGTGCCATGTAACCCATGCCCTACACTCCCATCTACACCAATACTATACAGGCACAAACTAGTATATCTGACTAAAAGCCCCCAAAATATGAAGAACGGCCTATAGTTGAGTGTGGATATAAAATCTATGTGAGCAGAGCTAGAATAGAAATCACTGATCGCATTGAAGTCATTCTGACCATAAATCACCATGATATCAAGGTGAGGAGTTGTGTGTTACTGCTGGGAGGAAAGGGTTAACAGTGGAATATTAAGGTGCATTTCTGTGTGCAGTGTTACTAGTCAATGTAACAATTCAGTATGAGCTGCTCTTGGTGCCGGGGGAGGGAGATGCTCTCCTGAGCAAGATAGATGGGGAATGAACATGATATCTATATAGTGTAAGGCAGGGGGTCTCAAACCAGGTGATCATGTCTGATCAACTGGTTACATTATGTCTGATTACCTTGTCTAACAGTTTTTTCTCCCCTTTCTTTACCTTCCAGGTTCCCATAGTCACGTGAAATATCCCTGTTGCACTTGATTACGGCTCACTATTCACTATAGGATGTCTTATATCTAACATCACACTCTCACCCATCAGCACTCTATAGGTTTGTATAAGGTATGCGCTTACACATCCGGTCCTCCATAGGTATTTCCACTTATGTAACACTATCCCTATGATCACTCATAACTCATACCCTTGTAGTCAATTACAGCCTCCTCTCTCCCCCCTCCCCTTCTCCCTTTCCATCTATAATTTTGCCAGTACAATATTAGTTTACATTAGGCACACACTCACATATTCCTTTCCTTAGTGATTTATTGTAATTCACATTCACATACAATTCTCTATGCCTGCCCCATTACTACATTCATACCTACTTGACCCTATCCTGATACCCCTTGTCTCACCTTGTTGGTCCCTACACCTGTTATCATGTCCTTTCCTGTGTCTGTCTTGTCACACAACACATTTTAGCATATAACTTGTGCTCCTTATTACCTGTCCTGCCTATTAGAATTATGTCCATTATGTCCATGCATGGCCCAATGAATCAAGTCTGTACTTCATATTCATGGTTTAAGCCTTTGGGTTCCAATGTGCCCAGAGTATATATCCAGAAAGATTCCCTTTCTTTGAGCTTCCTAATTCTATTGCCTCCTCTGCGTATGGCTTGGACATGTCCGATGACTTGGAATCTTAATTGGATCACTGTGTGATTATGCGTCACAAAATGGTGTGGGACTGGTAATAGAATCTGCTTACAATGTATTGTTGACTTGTGTTTAGCTCAAAGAAAGAGAATCTTTCTGGATATGTACTCTGGGCACATTAGAACCCAAGGGCTTAAACCGTGAATATGAAGTAAAGACTTGATTCATTGGGCCGTGCACCATGTCACCAAGTGTCCAATTGCATTGTCCAATGGCTCACAATGGTTATGCGTTTTCATTGGATGGATAATCGAAGCCATGTTTTTTTCCTTTCTGTTGGGTTTGTTGTGTGAGTAGCCTATAGGATTAAGTTGGTTACCGCAGGCAGTGGATTTAACTTCCTGTCTTTGGTCCAGTGGTAGATGGATTGTCTGGTCTATGAGCTGTTATTGGTTTGAATGCAGGTGAATGCCCATGGGCTGCTTATGACTGTGTAAAATAGTATTGATTCATGATGGATTTCAGACTACATGTAGATATCTTCAGTCTTTCTATCCACATCATTTAAATGAACATTATCCATGCAGCTTGAAATTCATCCAATAAGAGAAGCAACCTTGTACAACCAATCTGATAAGGGCACAGTATATCCTAAGGGAAGGTTATGGCTATAAAAGGGGACTTCTTGGAGTCACCAGGTTGTTGATGGATGTTGCATGATCTAGTCTAAGCTCTTAGGAGCTGGCTAGGGGATCAGAACCAGGATGCCTTGTGGACTCGGTCTAGGGACTTTGGCTTCAACTTTGTGCTTGGTACAGATCCGCTCACCGGTTCAGTTCCCCTCGGGTCACCGCCCGTCCCCGGTCCTACGGTTCAGCTGACTTGTACCACCTCCTGCAGACGGCCACCACCGTCTGCCGACCTTGCTGACAGTGCCTGGGCTCCTACCCAGACACTAACAGTTTCTGTCCTCTCACTTTCCACTACAAAACTAAACTAACTGCTTTTTCCCGCCTCCAGGCCTGTGAACTCCTCGGTGGGTGGGGCCAACCGCCTGGCTCCGCCCCACCTGGTGTGGACATCAGACCCTGGAGGAGGCAACAAGGATTTTGTGTGACTGATGTAGACTATCCAGGGGAGGGGGTGTGTGTGATTTTGTGTTTGTGACTACCTGGCTAGTCCAGGGCGTCACACATGCTATGCACTTGGAAGAAAGCTGTGAGAATTTAGACTTTATTCTCAAGAAACTTAACTACAAGGAGCATGGATGGTCAATATGTGGTGGTCTAAAAATGTTCTCATTGCTTCTTGGGCAGCAAGGAGGATATATTAAATACCCATGCTGTTCTGCCTCATGGCAGCCTGCTAATAGTCATTCATTGAAATTTCTGTTACAACCCCTAGAGGTCATTGTTATTCTTTTGAATTGCTGAGTTTCCCTTTAAGCTAAATGTATTCTGGGTAAGGAATGCCTCCCTGAGCTGAGAAGAAGCCTGCAGCCATTTTCTCTTTGGATTTGTCAGGAAAGGACATGCCGACTTACCTCTCTGTACATTCACCCCTGCCTAGTGTAATCCGGTGAGCAAAGCAAATTACATGTGTTAGTGATAGAATCCTAGATGGAAGAGTGTAGTAAATGCATTGTACATTGTACTTCTACACCTTTAGTGTCATCCCTGTCTTGTTTGTCTAGATAGGATTTCTATGTATTGCAGATGCAGTGACCTTTCACCTACATTCTCGTAAGAACTGCATCTCATGTACTGTTATGCTATGTTAACTCTGTATTAACACTGTACTGACTGTAATCATTTTCTTGTTATAGTTTTTACCCGTATAAAACAGTATCTTGGATATACCGTATTCTGTCTTCAACTGCATCTTGGATATTCCTATATTCACTGTATATTCCATGTATACTGCAATCAAGTTCACGTTACCAGCTAATAAATCAAGGCTATTGAACTCCACAGTCTGTTTATTTGAAATGTGAACTAGGGTTTAGCTGTATGCTAGAGATTCACATCATTACGTAAAAGAAGGCAGAACACATGCTTTTTGTGTGAATTGGAAAGCCAGGTTAGGACTCTTCACTGGAGCAAAAAAAATTGGCCAACAAGAACATCTTTGTAACCGGGACTCAAGAACATTGTTGCATAAAGCTTAGTTGATCCCACCTAAAGTTCTCTTGCCACCACTCCACTGTAAGCTTGGACTGATGAAGCTGTTTGTGAAAGCGCTACTGAAAGAAGGAGAGATGTTTAAGTACCTGTGTACCAAGTTTCAGGGACTGTCAGAATCAAGTCTGAAGGAAGGTGTGATGCCCTGACAAAACCAGGTAGTTACAGATAGGCCCCCGCACAACACCTTTCCTCACTTAGGAAACACACAGCCGACCTGAAACCCTAGTCACCTAGGACCCTGAAGCCAGGACCGAAACCAGCGGCCTAGCTAATTAAATGATTGAGGGCAGGATTATAGGTCCTATCCCACCTAAAGTCCCTCAAAGAAGACAACAGCCCACTGATAGGGATAAGGCCACCGCCAGGGCCCTTAGATCCCACGGGCCAGCGCCTGCGGGCACGGCTCCTTAGGCCATATCCAGCCGGGAGCGGACTCCTGAGTTCCAGACCAGGCAGTCCACCATACACAAAAACAAGTGCAGAGTAAAGGACAGCGACCACCAGCCTGGGTGGGGGACCTGAATGCAACCGGCCGGGGCGGCAGGCCACCAGCACCTTTGGTTTACCGAAAGACTCGTGTGATTCATTTACTGTGAGTAACCAAACATCCCCCTGCTTGCTCAGGCGCGCCGGCCCTTGCCATCACCATACCCTGCACAAAGACACTGGGCCCCGGGGCAATCATCCCTACACACGGAGGGGTTAACATCCAGCTGCCACTACATCTCTCCCGGGTATCCCATAACGGCAGCGGTGGTGTCCCACCTCACCACACACCGTTGGTGGCGTCACAAACTTAATACGGCCTAGCCCATACATCTACATTCCTCCTTTTATTCGACATGTCCGCGAGACCCCCGGGTCGAGCCACTCTCTTAGAAGGTCTGGATCCGACCAACGGCGGCTGCTGGCACAGGGGCAGCACAAAAGCATTTTTGTGGGTTCGGATATTCAGAAACCCATGAATGAAGGATGACGTGTTTTAAACAATAATGAAAACTGTTGAAAAAAGGGCTTGGGACTCTTTGAAAGAAGCAATAAATACGTTTCTAGGTAACAACAAAGAATCAAAATTTAAGTCCATCGTGGAGAACATGCTGAAACGTTTCAAAGCCTTGGGTTGTCTAATGAATTTGAAGTTACATTTTTTACATTCCTATTTGGACTACTTGTCTGAAAACCTTGGTGCTGGTGGGAAGAACAAGAAGGTTTTCATCGGAATATCAAGGAGATGGAACGACGATACCAAAGTAAATGAAACGTGAACATGATTGCCGGATGCTTCACAGAGAAGATCCACAGGCCTTCTATAAGAGAAAAGGGGGATCTAGAGAAAAGGAAAAAGTGCAAGAATAAATTTCTAATAAAGTTGCAGAATGACTGTACAATAAATAAATGTATTTTATATATAAAATTGTGAATATTTTTGGTTACAATAAGTATTTTTCTTGTTCATGTCACTTGTATGTAACTTCACACATGGATTGTACAAAATCAATATTTGATGGTTAAAAAAAAATATTTATTTTTTTTTTTAAATCAGGACATTAGAAAACATAATAATCAGTCACTGGATTTGAAGTTTCATAAACCAAAATTTTACATAGCTGTGTAATTTGTCGGGCACCCACCGACAATAGAATAGCGCCAGATTTAGGAAGCTGGCTGAGGTCTGCAAAGTCTGTAGCCAGGTGACAAAATTGTTTTGTTTGGTTATCTTGCAATCCCGAGATAATCGTCTCCATGCTCCAAATCCATTTTAAAGCCATTTTTAAGGCATTTCGCGCATACATGAAATGAACACATTTTTCTCCAAAACTATAACAGATGCAAGCTTGTCCTGTTTGGTGGAGATGATATTTAATAAAATAAGTAGAAATCCACTAAAAGTTTTGTTTGGTTATCTTGCAATCCCGAGATAATCGTCTCCATGCTCCAAATCCATTTTAAAGCCATTTCTAAGGCATTTCGCGCATAAATGAAATGAACACATTTTTCTCCAAAACTATTACAGATGCAAGCTTGTCCTGTTTGGTGGAGATGATATTTAATAAAATAAGTAGAAATCCACTAAAAGTTTTGTTTGGTTATCTTGCAATCCCGAGATAATCGTCTCCATGCTCCAAATCCATTTTAAAGCCATTTTTAAGGCATTTCGCGCATACATGAAATGAACACATTTTTCTCCAAAACTATAACAGATGCAAGCTTGTCCTGTTTGGTGGAGATGATATTTAATAAAATAAGTAGAAATCCACTAAAAGTTTTGTTTGGTTATCTTGCAATCCCGAGATAATCGTCTCCATGCTCCAAATCCATTTTAAAGCCATTTTTAAGGCATTTCGCGCATACATGAAATGAACACATTTTTCTCCAAAACTATAACAGATGCAAGCTTGTCCTGTTTGGTGGAGATGATATTTAATAAAATAAGTAGAAATCCACTAAAAGTTTTGTTTGGTTATCTTGCAATCCCGAGATAATCGTCTCCATGCTCCAAATCCATTTTAAAGCCATTTTTAAGGCATTTCGCGCATACATGAAATGAACACATTTTTCTCCAAAACTATAACAGATGCAAGCTTGTCCTGTTTGGTGGAGATGATATTTAATAAAATAAGTAGAAATCCACTAAAAGTTTTGTTTGGTTATCTTGCAATCCCGAGATAATCGTCTCCATGCTCCAAATCCATTTTAAAGCCATTTTTAAGGCATTTCGCGCATACATGAAATGAACACATTTTTCTCCAAAACTATAACAGATGCAAGCTTGTCCTGTTTGGTGGAGATGATATTTAATAAAATAAGTAGAAATCCACTAAAAGTTTTGTTTGGTTATCTTGCAATCCCGAGATAATCGTCTCCATGCTCCAAATCCATTTTAAAGCCATTTTTAAGGCATTTCGCGCATACATGAAATGAACACATTTTTCTCCAAAACTATAACAGATGCAAGCTTGTCCTGTTTGGTGGAGATGATATTTAATAAAATAAAATCTGCGGTGTCACACGGAGCGATGTGTGCTACCGCAGGAGTGACGAACTACATCGTTACTGCTGCAGTAACGATAATCGAGAATGGAGACCCATGTCACCGATGAGCGATTTTGCACGTTTTTGCAACGATGCAAAATCGCTCATCGGTATCACACGCAGCAACATCGCTAATGCGGCCGGATGTGCGTCACAAATTCCGTGACCCCAACGACTCCGCATTAGCGATGTCGCAGCGTGTAAAGCCCCCTTTAGTGGGAGTGGTGTACAGGGTCTTAGCAGTAAAGAGTATTCCATATTTCTGCCAGATACCCACAGAGATATTGAAATCTGAAAAAAGAGACTTCTGCTCATTGAAGGTAAGAACTGCTCACATAGCGTTCAACTCCACAGCAAACGAGTGCTCTAGCACTGGCATCTCAGCAGGGATATTCCCCTACTACACATGTGTGTCTAGGTCACTGTGACAGTTTACAGGACATAACTCAGGGCACCTAGACAGAAGGCAGAGGGACTACTTTCTATTTCTGGTGTAGAGCTTAGTACAATATATATATATTTATACTATTACATGGGACACATGTACCTTGTATTACCATTATTCGCTGTATATGAACCCCTTTTCTCCGGGCATTATTTGTCTATAGCATTTTTCACGAACCTGAGGCAACTGAGAACCCTTCAGTGAAGGAATTCCACTAACCCTCACAATACCTACCAGGGGCCTCCCTGCAGTAACTCAGGTAGTTGTACCCATTCTCTTTCCGCATTCTATGTGTTCTTCTTCTTTCTTCTTTTTTTTCTTTTTTCTTCTTTTTATTTCTATCATGTAGTTCAGGGGTTTATAGATATATGTCCTGCATCTCATATTTCCTTTAGTGGTGCTTCTTACCCATTCTCATATCATTTACCCTAGTATTTCATGATCCTGAGGCGACTGAGAACCCTTTAATAAAGGAATCCTTTTTCACCTGAATTGTCAAGTGATACTTACCAGTGACTATCACGTAATGTTACAGGTAGTTCCATTTTCTTCCTCTTCTTTCTCTCCTTTCTTCTTTGTCACACGGTCCATTGTGTTATAGCCCACGTGTCATGATAACACTTGTACCATCTTTTCATTTAGATTCCACCTACAATTATTTACCGATTCCAGTTCTGGAATAGGCTTTCATCATCTACTCACTAGAATTCTCAAGTTCATAAGGTACTGAGACATATACATGTTCACACCATTATAAAGAACAAAGTATAAACATTGAGGTTTTTCTCACACCCATGTTCCTGTGTTCTTTGATATGATATGTGTTCATTTCCTTCACTATATAGGATTGCAAGTTTTCCATTTGTACCTTAATGGCAATGACGCTATACAATTGAACACATATCATCCTGTTATCCATATAGGTGTGTATTTACCTGCTTGACTATTTTTGGTTGTTTGATCCAGAATGTTTCTCCAGATAGGTCATGTGGAAATTTTCTTTCCTCAGTACAAATGTTTTCACTATGGCTTCCTAAATCTGGCGCTATTCTATTGTCGGTGGGTCCCGGTTACAAAGATGTTCTTGTTGGCCAATTTTTTTTGCTCCAGTGAAGAGTCCTAACCTGGCTTTCCAATTCACACAAAAAGCATGTGTTCTGCCTTCTTTTACGTAATGCTGTGAATCTCTAGCATACAGCTAAACCCTAGTTCACATTTCAAATAAACAGACTGTGGAGTTCATAGTATCATAGTATCATAGTTTTAAGGTTGAAGGGAGACTCTAAGTCCATCTAGTTCAACCTGTAGCCTAACATGTTGATCCAGAGGAAGGCAAAAAAAC
Organism: Anomaloglossus baeobatrachus; assembly: GCF_048569485.1. NCBI lineage: Eukaryota > Metazoa > Chordata > Amphibia > Anura > Aromobatidae > Anomaloglossus > Anomaloglossus baeobatrachus. The sequence goes on from NW_027444105.1 coordinate 122,644, forward strand.
CCCAATGTGGCAAACAAGTTCCAATGGGGAAAAAATTTCCTTCCTGACTCCACATCCGGCAATCAGACTAGTTCCCTGGATCAATACCCTGTCATAAAATCTAATATACATAACTGGTAATATTACATTTTTCAAGAAAGGCGTCCAGGCTCTGCTTAAATGTTAGTAGTGAATCACTCATTACAACATCATGTGGCAGAGAGTTCCATAGTCTCACTGCTCGTACAGTAAAGAATCCTCGTCTGTGATTATGATTAAACCTTCTTTCCTCAAGACGTAGTGGATGCCCCCGTGTTCCAGTCGCAGGCCTTGGTGTAAAAAGATCTTTGGAAAGGTCTCTGTACTGTCCCCTCATATATTTATACATTGTGATTAGATCCCCCCTAAGCCTTCGTTTTTCCAAACTAAATAACCCCAAGTTTAATAACCTGTCTTGGTATTGCAGCCCACCCATTCCTCTAATAATCTTGGTGGCTCTTCTCTGCACCCTCTCTAGTTCAGCTATGTCCTTCTTATATATCGGTGACCAGAATTGTACACAGTATTCTAAGTGTGGTCGCACTAGTGACTTGTACAGAGGTAGAACTATATTTTTTTCATGAACACTTATACCTCTTTTAATACATCCCATTATTTTATTAGCCCTGGCAGCAGCTGCCTGACACTGTCCACTAAAGTGAAGTTTACCATCCACCAATACACCCAAGTCTTTTTCTGTGTCTGTTTTACCCAGTGTTCTACGATTAAGTACATAATCATAAATGTTATTTCCTCTACCCAAGTGCATGACCTTACATTTATCTACATTAAACTTCAATTGCCACTTCTCAGCCCAATCCTCCAATTTACATAAATCTCCCTGTAATATAAAATTATCCTCCTCTGTATTGATTACCCTGCAGAGTTTAGTATCATCTGCAAATATTGAAATTCTACTCCGCATGCCCCCAACAAGGTCATTTATAAATATGTTGAAAAGAAGTGGGCCCAATACTGACCCCTGTGGTACCCCACTATGAACTGAGACCCAGTCCGAGTACGTACCATTAATAACCACCCTTTGTTTCCTATCACTTAGCCAGTTTTTAACCCAGTTACACATATTTTCCCCTATCCCCATTATTCTCATTTTATGTACCAACCTTTTGTGTGGCACCGTATCAAAAGCTTTTGAAAAGTCCATATACACAACATCCACTGCATTTCCCTGGTCCAGACTTGAACTTACCTCTTCATAGAAGCTGATCAAATTGGTTTGACAGGATCGATCCCTCATAAACCCATGTTGATACTCTGTCATAAGGTTATTTTTCTTGAGATACTCCAATATAGCATCTCTCAAGAAACCCTCAAGGATTTTACCAACCGTAGAGGTTAAACTTACCGGCCTATAATTTCCCGGCTCAGTTTTTGTCCCCTTTTTGAATATTGGCACCACATTTGCTATGCGCCAGTCCTGCGGTACCGACCCTGTTATTAAGGAATCTGAGAAGATTAAAAATAATGGTCTATCTATCACAGAACTCAATTCCTGTAGTACTCTGGGGTGTATGCCATCCGGGCCCGGAGATTTGTCAACCTTAGTGATTTCGAGGCGGCGGCGTACTTCCTGCTGGGTTAAGCAGGTAATATTCAAGTGTGAATTTATGGTATCACTGGTCATGTCATCTGCCATGGCATTTTCTTGTATAAAAACCGTAGAAAAAAAGTCATTCAGCAGGTTGGCTTTACCCTCATCCCCTTCCACCATTTCACCAAGACTATTTTTAAGGGGGCCAACACTATCGCTTTTCAGTTTTTTACTGTTTATGTAGTTAAAGAATATTTTAGGATTATTTTTACTTTCTCTCGCAATGAGTCTCTCTGTCTCAAACTTAGCTAACTTAATTTGCTTTTTACATATTTTATTTAATTTTCTATAATTATATAATGCCTCATCACTACCTACCCTCTTTAATTCTTTTAAGGCTTTCTGTTTTTCTTTTATTGCTTCCCTTACAGCTCTATTTAGCCATAGGGGTTTCCTCCTATTTCTAGCATGTTTGTTCCCATAGGGTATATTTTCTGCACAAGCCCTATTCAGGATGCTCATAAAAGTCTCCCATTTGCTTTGTGTACTTTTATTACTTAGTACATCATCCCAGTTTATTGCACTAAGATCATCTCTCAACCGTTTAAAATTTGCTTTCCTGAAGTTTAGTGTCCTTGTAGCACCTCTACTAGACATCTTACTAAAGAATACATGAAAACTTATTATTTTGTGATCACTATTCCCCAAGTAACCCCCAACTTGTATATTTGATATGCGGTCTGGCCTATTGGTTAGTACAAGGTCTAGTAGTGCTCCCCCTCTTGTGGGGTCCTGTACCATTTGTGAAAGGTAATTATCTTTCATTGTTATCAAAAATCTATTTCCTTTGCTGGAACTGCAAGTTTCTGTTCCCCAATTTATATCAGGATAGTTAAAGTCCCCCATAATAATTACCTCTCCGAGACTCGCTGCTTTATCAATTTGCTTTATGAGGAGATTCTCTACCTCTTCCATAATATTCGGCGTCTTATAACACACCCCTATCAGTATTTTATTATTCATTCTCCCCCCCCTTATCTCCACCCATAGCCTTGATTTATTAGCTGGTAACGTGAACTTGATTGCAGTATACATGGAATATACAGTGAATATAGGAATATCCAAGATGCAGTTGAAGACAGAATACGGTATATCCAAGATACTGTTTTATACGGGTAAAAACTATAACAAGAAAATGATTACAGTCAGTACAGTGTTAATACAGAGTTAACATAGCATAACAGTACATGAGATGCAGTTCTTACGAGAATGTAGGTGAAAGGTCACTGCATCTGCAATACATAGAAATCCTATCTAGACAAACAAGACAGGGATGACACTAAAGGTGTAGAAGTACAATGTACAATGCATTTACTACACTCTTCCATCTAGGATTCTATCACTAACACATGTAATTTGCTTTGCTCACCGGATTACACTAGGCAGGGGTGAATGTACAGAGAGGTAAGTCGGCATGTCCTTTCCTGACAAATCCAAAGAGAAAATGGCTGCAGGCTTCTTCTCAGCTCAGGGAGGCATTCCTTACCCAGAATACATTTAGCTTAAAGGGAAACTCAGCAATTCAAAAGAATAACAATGACCTCTAGGGGTTGTAACAGAAATTTCAATGAATGACTATTAGCAGGCTGCCATGAGGCAGAACAGCATGGGTATTTAATATATCCTCCTTGCTGCCCAAGAAGCAATGAGAACATTTTTAGACCACCACATATTGACCATCCATGCTCCTTGTAGTTAAGTTTCTTGAGAATAAAGTCTAAATTCTCACAGCTTTCTTCCAAGTGCATAGCATGTGTGACGCCCTGGACTAGCCAGGTAGTCACAAACACAAAATCACACACACCCCCTCCCCTGGATAGTCTACATCAGTCACACAAAATCCTTGTTGCCTCCTCCAGGGTCTGATGTCCACACCAGGTGGGGCGGAGCCAGGCGGTTGGCCCCACCCACCGAGGAGTTCACAGGCCTGGAGGCGGGAAAAAGCAGTTAGTTTAGTTTTGTAGTGGAAAGTGAGAGGACAGAAACTGTTAGTGTCTGGGTAGGAGCCCAGGCACTGTCAGCAAGGTCGGCAGACGGTGGTGGCCGTCTGCAGGAGGTGGTACAAGTCAGCTGAACCGTAGGACCGGGGACGGGCGGTGACCCGAGGGGAACTGAACCGGTGAGCGGATCTGTACCAAGCACAAAGTTGAAGCCAAAGTCCCTAGACCGAGTCCACAAGGCATCCTGGTTCTGATCCCCTAGCCAGCTCCTAAGAGCTTAGACTAGATCATGCAACATCCATCAACAACCTGGTGACTCCAAGAAGTCCCCTTTTATAGCCATAACCTTCCCTTAGGATATACTGTGCCCTTATCAGATTGGTTGTACAAGGTTGCTTCTCTTATTGGATGAATTTCAAGCTGCATGGATAATGTTCATTTAAATGATGTGGATAGAAAGACTGAAGATATCTACATGTAGTCTGAAATCCATCATGAATCAATACTATTTTACACAGTCATAAGCAGCCCATGGGCATTCACCTGCATTCAAACCAATAACAGCTCATAGACCAGACAATCCATCTACCACTGGACCAAAGACAGGAAGTTAAATCCACTGCCTGCGGTAACCAACTTAATCCTATAGGCTACTCACACAACAAACCCAACAGAAAGGAAAAAAACATGGCTTCGATTATCCATCCAATGAAAACGCATAACCATTGTGAGCCATTGGACAATGCAATTGGACACTTGGTGACATGGTGCACGGCCCAATGAATCAAGTCTTTACTTCATATTCACGGTTTAAGCCCTTGGGTTCTAATGTGCCCAGAGTACATATCCAGAAAGATTCTCTTTCTTTGAGCTAAACACAAGTCAACAATACATTGTAAGCAGATTCTATTACCAGTCCCACACCATTTTGTGACGCATAATCACACAGTGATCCAATTAAGATTCCAAGTCATCGGACATGTCCAAGCCATACGCAGAGGAGGCAATAGAATTAGGAAGCTCAAAGAAAGGGAATCTTTCTGGATATATACTCTGGGCACATTGGAACCCAAAGGCTTAAACCATGAATATGAAGTACAGACTTGATTCATTGGGCCATGCATGGACATAATGGACATAATTCTAATAGGCAGGACAGGTAATAAGGAGCACAAGTTATATGCTAAAATGTGTTGTGTGACAAGACAGACACAGGAAAGGACATGATAACAGGTGTAGGGACCAACAAGGTGAGACAAGGGGTATCAGGATAGGGTCAAGTAGGTATGAATGTAGTAATGGGGCAGGCATAGAGAATTGTATGTGAATGTGAATTACAATAAATCACTAAGGAAAGGAATATGTGAGTGTGTGCCTAATGTAAACTAATATTGTACTGGCAAAATTATAGATGGAAAGGGAGAAGGGGAGGGGGGAGAGAGGAGGCTGTAATTGACTACAAGGGTATGAGTTATGAGTGATCATAGGGATAGTGTTACATAAGTGGAAATACCTATGGAGGACCGGATGTGTAAGCGCATACCTTATACAAACCTATAGAGTGCTGATGGGTGAGAGTGTGATGTTAGATATAAGACATCCTATAGTGAATAGTGAGCCGTAATCAAGTGCAACAGGGATATTTCACGTGACTATGGGAACCTGGAAGGTAAAGAAAGGGGAGAAAAAACTGTTAGACAAGGTAATCAGACATAATGTAACCAGTTGATCAGACATGATCACCTGGTTTGAGACCCCCTGCCTTACACTATATAGATATCATGTTCATTCCCCATCTATCTTGCTCAGGAGAGCATCTCCCTCCCCCGGCACCAAGAGCAGCTCATACTGAATTGTTACATTGACTAGTAACACTGCACACAGAAATGCACCTTAACATTCCACTGTTAACCCTTTCCTCCCAGCAGTAACACACAACTCCTCACCTTGATATCATGGTGATTTATGGTCAGAATGACTTCAATGCGATCAGTGATTTCTATTCTAGCTCTGCTCACATAGATTTTATATCCACACTCAACTATAGGCCGTTCTTCATATTTTGGGGGCTTTTAGTCAGATATACTAGTTTGTGCCTGTATAGTATTGGTGTAGATGGGAGTGTAGGGCATGGGTTACATGGCACTGTGGTGGAATACTGATGGGAGGTATTGGTGCTGTGTTTGATGCTTCTACTGGGTATTTTCCTACAAATACTGGAACAGCTCACTGCTTAGAATGATCCTTCCCAGCTCTATAATATATTATATATACCCCACAATGCAGGCTCACACACACATTTGTCTCAAGTGTGTTGTAGGGACACAGATACAGTCTTGGTCATGTGACTAAAGGCTACTTTACACACTGCGATATCGGTCCCGATATCGCTAGTGTGGGTACCCGCCCCCATCTGTTGCGCGACACGGGCAAATCGCTGCCCATGCCGCACAAACACCGACCAGACCCGTCACACATACTTACCTGCCCGGCGACGTCGCTGTGTCCGGCGAACCGCCTCCTTTCTAAGGGGGCGGTCCGTGCGGCGTCACAGCGACGTCACTGAGCGACCGCCCAATAGCAGCGGAGGGGCGGAGATGAGTGGCCGGAACATCCCGCCCACCTCCTTCCTTCCTCATAGCGGCTGGGAGGCAGGTAAGGAGAGGTTCCTAGTTTCTGCGGTGTCACACGGAGCGATGTGTGCTACCGCAGGAGTGACGAACTACATCGTTACTGCTGCAGTAACGATAATCGAGAATGGAGACCCATGTCACCGATGAGCGATTTTGCACGTTTTTGCAACGATGCAAAATCGCTCATCGGTATCACACGCAGCAACATCGCTAATGCGGCCGGATGTGCGTCACAAATTCCGTGACCCCAACGACTCCGCATTAGCGATGTCGCAGCGTGTAAAGCCCCCTTTAGTGGGAGTGGTGTACAGGGTCTTAGCAGTAAAGAGTATTCCATATTTCTGCCAGATACCCACAGAGATATTGAAATCTGAAAAAAGAGACTTCTGCTCATTGAAGGTAAGAACTGCTCACATAGCGTTCAACTCCACAGCAAACGAGTGCTCTAGCACTGGCATCTCAGCAGGGATATTCCCCTACTACACATGTGTGTCTAGGTCACTGTGACAGTTTACAGGACATAACTCAGGGCACCTAGACAGAAGGCAGAGGGACTACTTTCTATTTCTGGTGTAGAGCTTAGTACAATATATATATATTTATACTATTACATGGGACACATGTACCTTGTATTACCATTATTCGCTGTATATGAACCCCTTTTCTCCGGGCATTATTTGTCTATAGCATTTTTCACGAACCTGAGGCAACTGAGAACCCTTCAGTGAAGGAATTCCACTAACCCTCACAATACCTACCAGGGGCCTCCCTGCAGTAACTCAGGTAGTTGTACCCATTCTCTTTCCGCATTCTATGTGTTCTTCTTCTTTCTTCTTTTTTTTCTTTTTTCTTCTTTTTATTTCTATCATGTAGTTCAGGGGTTTATAGATATATGTCCTGCATCTCATATTTCCTTTAGTGGTGCTTCTTACCCATTCTCATATCATTTACCCTAGTATTTCATGATCCTGAGGCGACTGAGAACCCTTTAATAAAGGAATCCTTTTTCACCTGAATTGTCAAGTGATACTTACCAGTGACTATCACGTAATGTTACAGGTAGTTCCATTTTCTTCCTCTTCTTTCTCTCCTTTCTTCTTTGTCACACGGTCCATTGTGTTATAGCCCACGTGTCATGATAACACTTGTACCATCTTTTCATTTAGATTCCACCTACAATTATTTACCGATTCCAGTTCTGGAATAGGCTTTCATCATCTACTCACTAGAATTCTCAAGTTCATAAGGTACTGAGACATATACATGTTCACACCATTATAAAGAACAAAGTATAAACATTGAGGTTTTTCTCACACCCATGTTCCTGTGTTCTTTGATATGATATGTGTTCATTTCCTTCACTATATAGGATTGCAAGTTTTCCATTTGTACCTTAATGGCAATGACGCTATACAATTGAACACATATCATCCTGTTATCCATATAGGTGTGTATTTACCTGCTTGACTATTTTTGGTTGTTTGATCCAGAATGTTTCTCCAGATAGGTCATGTGGAAATTTTCTTTCCTCAGTACAAATGTTTTCACTATGGCTTTGGAAAATTTTTTTGTATGTGCATCATGGTCATTTGACCCATTGTACTCTCAAGTAGCAATATATTGTACTGTTATGTTGTACTATGTACTAATTACGTGTTTATATGGTTTTGTAACCCTTTATGATCTTAGATAACTTTATCCTTGATAAAGACCTAAAAACAAGTTCGAAACGTTGGATGAATTATCCTTTTGCACAAATAAAGAATTTTCAGCATTCTAAGAGTTCTTTTCTTACGTTATTGATCACTATAGTGTGCCAGAGCTATTTCTATTGAATTAACTCTTATTTTTTCTGAGCACCTGCTATATACACAGTGAGCCAGACATATTCAATTTTCATTCAGAAGGCAGAGGGAAGCCTTAGCAGCTGAGCCTATATCTTGGCTTGTGAGCATTAGAACAGGCCGGCGATTACAGGGTAACATGAAAAATGTCCAGCTTGCATTATGACTAGAACATGACAATATCCTTTTAAGTACTAACCTATGATGCGTTCCTAAGCAGTTGATGTTATATGTTCTACATTTCATTTTCTGCATACTTTACAAGTAGTAGAATTTGCTTTGATATAGGCAACTGGATTTTCACAATGAAAAGGCAAAGGATAACGCCCGAAAAAGACGCCATACATTATGTCAGTGCCATCACTGACAAACCTGGATTGACCATGAAATACATCAATCCCCTTAAAGGTGAGTTAAAACAAGTTTTAACTAAATTGCCTTAATATTGTCATGCATTAGAATGACTGTCTTAGGTAATGATAAATATTTTCTACAGGAAGAGGAGTGTTTGCTGAAACTGAAATCGAAAAAGGGAGTTTTGTTGCAGAATATCGAGGTGAGCTCACGTATGCACTTACGATGGTAGACAACTACTCGAGATTTATGGTTGTGGTACAAGTCAAAGATCTAATGGCCCATACTGCAGCGAAGGTCTTCCAAGCACACTTATGCAGACCTCATGGCTACTCAGAGAGAGTCCTCACAGATCAAGGCACTGCCTTTGAAGCGGAAATCTTCAAGGACTTCTGCAGCTTTTACCGATGCAGGAAGATGCGTACTACACCCTACCATGCTCAAACCAATGGTTATCAACCTGCTCAGGACTTTACCCCATATTCCAGATGTGGCCTTACAAGTGATTTATAGAGGGGTAACAATACGTTGGGATCATCGGATCTAATCTCCCTTTTTATACACCCTAAAATCTTGTTTGCGTTAGAATAAACAATAACATCATAAAGGTATAGCAGTACCGTTTCAAAGTTTCGGTGTCCCAAGCAGCATTCCATCAGCCTCTGGAAGGTTCCTGGCAAATTGCACAGCTCGAAGGGCATGCTTTTGAACTCGCAGAGACCCATCGGGGTGGCAAAGGCGGTCTTCTTCCGGTCTGCCTCAGCAACGGACACTTGCCAATAGTGACTAGTGAGATCAAGGGTAGAAAAATAATTTGCAGTTGTCAATGCAGCTAGCTATTCCTCAATACAGGGGAGTGGTGCTGTCCTTCTTCTTTAACAGGACCAACGGAGCTGCCCAGAGGCTACAACTGTCACGGATAACCCCAGCCTCCTTCATGTTGCTCAACATGTCCTTGGTACACTGGTAATGTGCAGGTAGATTTGGCTTATATCTCTCTTTGATGGGTGGGTGTGCACTTGTGGGGATGTAGTGTTTGACCCCTTTTATTTTTCAAAAGTCTAGCGGATGTTTGCTGAAGACTTGCTCGTATTCTTGCACTAGCCTGTAGACCCCCTTCTTGTGATGTGAAGGTGTGGAGTCAGTGCCTACGTGTAATTCCTTACACCACTCCTCTGGCTGACTTGGTGAGCTGTCACTGAATGGGTGGGCTGAAGCAATGGTGGATGCTGCTGTTTGGATAGCATGTGTATCTACTGAGAACAGCTTATCAATGGTGGCAAATCGGAGCAGCTTAATCTTTTGCTCTCCGCAGTTCAACACTCTCATGGGCACTCTTCCCTTCCATATTAATGAATAAAACTATGATGTAAATAGCATATAGATACCCCACAAATGCAGATAAAAGTAGGTTATGGGAAAAGGGGGAAGAGAGAAACAGGAAAATAGTGGAATAAAGTATAACTTCCAGGTGGGAGAGGAAATGGCAGCACAGCCAGTGGAGGTGAAGCAAGGGGAGCCTGCAACTAAAGAGTTGAGAGCGTTATCACATGGTGACTGAGCCTGATTGTAACGGGAGCATAGAGGTGCCGATCCTGTCTTACCTGCGTTGGTGTAGAAGTGGGTGTCCTGTGGTGGAGTCAGCTATGTGCAGTGGTGGCCGTGGGTTCTTTTATGTGCGACCGTAGTAATAGCTGTGCCCACTTCCTGTATGGGAGTGGAATGCAGTGAGGCTAATGGAACGCACGCCTGCGCATTTGTGTTTAACGTCGCGCATGTGCAGAACGGAGAAAAGGCTGCGCTCACTTCCTAATGAAAGGGAGTGAGACGCAGCTGGGAAGGGAAGGGAAAAGATTAGGGTTTGGGGATGATGAAAGGGCTTTCTACGGGCAAGGATGGCAAAGGGTGGCAGTGACGGAAAGTCAGGCAGATGGTCCTGTCCTGTCCTGTCCGTCCGTCTTTTTGTATCATGAATTGGAAAGACTGCAAGGGGGAGGGGAGGTGCTTGTGCCCAAAAGGAGGAGTTATTCAGATTCATTGCAGTGGGCGGCGGCTGCAAAAAGTACCATTCTCCTTGTTTTTGCTCGGCAAAACAGCCTTTTCAAGGGTTTGGCTTGGGTGACAAAATGTCTTCTGTAGGCGTGGGTTTGTCTCCCTCTCCCTAAGATGTGTCCGGTATAGGCCAGGGTGCCACTCAAGGCCGTAACCAATTCGGGTTATAGCTTCTCGGCCTTTTGGCTAAGATCAAGTGTAGTTTCGGAGGACGCTACCTTGGTCGGTACTGGAAGGTGCCTGGGATTGCACGTCTGCCGGCCTTGAGGGAGTGTGTGCGCCTTCTGGTGACACATAGCCCTCTTGTGCCTGGACGGTTCCCAGGCAACGGGAGGCGATCACCTTTGTTATTTTGAAGTCCTACTGATAAACAGAAAAAAAAAAAATTAAATCTGTTCTTATCAGTTTAATATCTGATACGTCCCCTCTCTAGGGACCATATATTAAATGGATTTTTAGAACAAGGAGATGGAAAAAATCTTGCTCTGTCCACTCCACGCATTGACCTGGTATTGCAGTACCTCCAGGACCGGTGCACCCCTTCTTAACCGAGTTTCCAAAAGCAGAACTCAATTCACCTGATTCAAATGAGCCTCATTAGTGAATTGAAAGAAAGCAAAAACTTTATATGCACCTCAATTTGGCCAATTCACTTTTCACACTTTCACCCTTTTTTTTTATCTTTCACACCTTTTACTTGCTTTATTGATGCAAAAGCTGTGCCAAATAGCAAACTCATCTCCACTCAACTTGACCAACTCTGCTATGTCCCGTGCAGTATCTTATTCTCAGTCTTATCTAGATCATTTGCAATTGAATAGAATAGATCCCTTTTGGACACATTGGATTCAGCTGCTGCAGTGACTGCAGGTGTTAGAAGATGCAGACTTGGCATCAGGTGCTGTCTATCAGATTCCACTCCAATTAAAGCTTCCATTGTTTTTCGGTGTTTTCTTTGAGCAATGATGATGTCTTTAGTGATCTGTTGGCTCCCTCTCCTGGAGGAAGAGTTTGCTTGCTCTTGGACTTTCAAAAAGAGAGGTCATGATAGACATTTAGCTTCTGAGCCCAATTGGGGACAGTCATGGGTGATGAATGTTTTGCAACCTGCTGCGAAGCCTGATACCGCAATATAAGGAACGTCAAATACTAAGAATGGGCGGCCTATGAAAGAATTAGTACTTTCATTAAGCATACTTAAACGGCTAATTGGGAATAGACAAACTGTAAAAAGCCCTCTGAGAAAGCCCCTCTCTATCCTTTGTCAGTAAGCTTTTCTGTAGTCTGCCTGTTGATGTATTTTCCGTTTGAACAGTGCACAACATGAAGTGACGGAACACTGGCTTGTCACAATGTCCCCCGCTGACATCACAATAGCGCTGCTGCCTAGAAAGCCAGCTGCGCAGCAGAAGTTGCTCTTTGGGTGGGATGGTGGGCTAATGTATCTATTCCTGCTTGGTGAGAGTTTGACATGATCTAGAGCAACGAGTTCCAGCGGCTAGCGGTTGATTATTGGCTGTAATGGGGCTTTCTGGCTGGTGCTAGCCTTTCTTCTTAGCACACAGGAACCACAATCCCTACACCATGCTTCGATGGATTCTCTCATCCCAGCCCAGTAAAACTACATATTTCACACAGTTATAGGCAGCCCATGGGCATTCACCTGGATTAAAACCCATAACAGCTCATAGACCAAACAATCAATCTACCACTGGACCAAAGACAGGAAGCTAAATCCACTGCCTGCGGTAACTAACTTAATCCTATAGGCTACTCACACAACAAACCCAAGAGAAAGGAAAAAAACATGGCTTCGATTATCCATCCAATGAAAACGCATAACCATTGTGAGCCATTGGACAATGCAATTGCACACATGGTGACATGGTGCACGGCCCAATGAATCAAGTCTGTACTTCATATTCACGGTTTAAGCCCTTGGGTTTTAATGTGTCCAGAGTACATATCCAGAAAGATTCCCTTTTTTTGTGCTAAGCACAAGTCAACAATACATTGTAAGCAGATTCTATTACCAGTCCCACACCATTTTGTGACGCATAATCACACAGTGGCCCAATTAAGATTCCAAGTCATCGAACATGTCCCAGCCATACGCAGAGGAGGCAATAGAATTAGGAAGCTCAAAGAAAGGGAATCTTTCTGGATATATACTCTGGGCACGTTGGAACCCAAGGGCTTAAACCATGAATATGAAGAACCGACTTGATTCATTGGGCCGTGCACATTTTTTCTAACGCCCGGTTCTTTTTCGTGTTCACACTATATATGGTTCCACTATGTATGGAGTTCCATTCTTCCTTGTTTTTTATTTGTCATGTTTGTCATGTCTGATCAACTGGTTACATTATGTCTGATTACCTTGTCTAACAGTTTTTTCTCCCCTTTCTTTACCTTCCATGTTCCCATAGTCACGTGAAATATCCCTGTTGCGCTTGATTACGGCTCACTATTCACTATAGGATGTCTTATATCTAACATCACACTCTCACCCATCAGCACTCTATAGGTTTGTATAAGGTATGCGCTTACACATCCGGTCCTCCATAGGTATTTCCACTTATGTAACACTATCCCTATGATCACTCATAACTCATACCCTTGTAGTCAATTACAGCCTCCTCTCTCCCCCCCTCCCCTTCTCCCTTTCCATCTATAATTTTGCCATATATACTAGCAAACACTCAGTGTACCTAGTGGCATCCTATTCGTGGCTATTGGACCTTGCTATAGTCCCACTAGTGCCAAGACATTTGCAGAGCGCATCTGCCTGCGTTGCACACTCCAACTAATTATAAGTAAGCCATTATACTAGCAAACACTCAGTGTACCTAGTGGCATCCTATTCGTGGCTATTGGACCTTGCTATAGTCCCACTAGTGCAAAGACATTTGCAGAGCACGTCTGCCTGCATTGCACACTCCAACTTTTTTAAACTAAGCAATTTTACTAGCAAACACTCAGTGTACCTAGTGGCATCCTATACGTGGCTATTGGACTTTGCTATAGTCCCACTAGTGCCAAGACATTTGCAGAGCGCATCTGCCTGCGTTGCACACTCCAACTAATTTTAACTTAGCCATTATACTAGCAAACACTCAGTGTACCTAGTGGCATCCTATACGTGGCTATTGGACTTTGCTATAGTCCCACTAGTGCCAAGACATTTGCAGAGCGCATCTGCCTGCGTTGCACACTCCAACTAATTATAAGTAAGCCATTATACTAGCAAACACTCAGTGTACCTAGTGGCATCCTATACGTGGCTATTGGACCTTGCTATAGTCCCACTAGTGCCAAGACATTTGCAGAGCGCATCTGCCTGCGTTGCACACTCCAACTAATTATAAGTAAGCCATTATACTAGCAAACACTCAGTGTACCTAGTGGCATCCTATACGTGGCTATTGGACTTTGCTATAGTCCCACTAGTGCCAAGACATTTGCAGAGCGCATCTGCCTGCGTTGCACACTCCAACTAATTATAAGTAAGCCATTATACTAGCAAACACTCAGTGTACCTAGTGGCATCCTATACGTGGCTATTGGACCTTGCTATAGTCCCACTAGTGCCAAGACATTTGCAGAGCGCATCTGCCTGCGTTGCACACTCCAACTAATTATAAGTAAGCCATTATACTAGCAAATACTCAGTGTACCTAGTGGCATCCTATCTGTGGCTATTGGACTTTGCTATAGTCCCACTAGTGCCAAGACATTTGCAGAGCGCATCTGCCTGCGTTGCACACTCCAACTAATTATAAGTAAGCCATTATACTAGCAAACACTCAGTGTACCTAGTGGCATCCTATACGTGGCTATTGGACTTTGCTATAGTCCCACTAGTGCCAAGACATTTGCAGAGCGCATCTGCCTGCGTTGCACACTCCAACTAATTATAAGTAAGCCATTATACTAGCAAACACTCAGTGTACCTAGTGGCATCCTATACGTGGCTATTGGACTTTGCTATAGTCCCACTAGTGCCAAGACATTTGCAGAGCGCATCTGCCTGCGTTGCACACTCCAACTAATTTTAACTTAGCCATTATACTAGCAAACACTCAGTGTACCTAGTGGCATCCTATACGTGGCTATTGGACTTTGCTATAGTCCCACTAGTGCCAAGACATTTGCAGAGCGCATCTGCCTGCGTTGCACACTCCAACTAATTATAAGTAAGCCATTATACTAGCAAACACTCAGTGTACCTAGTGGCATCCTATACGTGGCTATTGGACTTTGCTATAGTCCCACTAGTGCCAAGACATTTGCAGAGCGCATCTGCCTGCGTTGCACACTCCAACTCATTATAACTAAGTTGCATTGTCAGGGATATTTATTCTTTATTATTCTGCTGTTAATAAAGCTAGACCACCACTGCAATCTTCACCACCTCTCAATTTTTACTACCACATTTTCAGTCCACAATCTTGTCGCAATCAACATGAGTGGCAAAATGACAGATGCTGGTGGAAAGGGGAAGAGGCGTGGTGGAAAAGGCAAAAAAGGTTTTGTCTGTGGGGAAAGTGGCAAAGCTCCATTATCATCTGCTGAAGATAGACCATCTACCAGCAAAAGTAAGATGTCTACTACTTACCGTGGACAATCCGATGTGCTCCCTTTTTTACGGACACGAACAACAGGAAGAAAGGTAGATGATGGGCAAAAAAGGAAAATGCTTGAATGGATCTCAAGTGGTCCAACAAGTGCCCTCTCAGCCACTTCAAGTACCGCATCCAAAAAACACCAGTCCTCTGAGTTGTCATCCCAATCACACTTGATTTCTCCCAGCTCTGAAGTCTCCATCAGCCCTGCACAGTATGGTGGAACTGAGATGGCTGAGTCTGCAGAGCTGTTCAGTCACACTATAGCCTGGGAATCAGAGGTCTGCTCCCAAGCTACAGTGAGTACAGAACAGGAAATGGTCTGCAGTGATGCCCAGAACCTTTGTGACTCTGATTCAGGCCGTGAGGACCAAGTTTCTGAGCATAATGTTGACCCTTTGTCACAAACTGTAACACCTGTGGTTATAGACAATGAGGAACATACTGATGAAGATGAGACGCAGATACCCGATTGGGATGACAACTTAAATATTCGGTCAGGGCAAGAAGAGGCTCGGTCTGAGGGGGAGGGGAGTGCAAACACAACAATTGATGATGAAGTTCTAGATCCCACCTACTGTCAACCCCCAGTCAGGCACTCGAGGAGGTCAACAGAGGCGGTGGAGGAGGATGCAACCGACGACGAAGTTACCTTGCGCCTTCCTGGACAGAGTCGGAGCACTGGTAGCACGTCTACAACTGCATCCTCAGCCACCACTCTGCCTATGAGCATTATTCGGGGTGGATCAACAGGTCGCATGGCCTCTAAGCCTTGCCTAGCCTGGTCCTTTTTTGACATAGAAAAAGATCGCCCAAATCATGTGATATGTAAAATTTGTCATGATTCTCTTAGTAGAGGTCAAAACCTCAGCAGTTTGACAACTTCTTCCATGAATCGTCACATGAATAAATATCATAGGTCCCGGTGGGAAGCTCACTGTGCTGCAATGCTGCAAGAGCGCCCCTTCCAGTGCATCCGCGCGCTCTTCATCTTCTAGGACTGTGGGGACAGCTGTCACACCTGTTTTTCCACGCCAAACTTCCACCACTGTAACCGCAACAGGCAGTTTGCTTGTAAGGTCGTCAGTTGGTTTGGAAGGGGAAACAAGTGAGTGTGTACAGCTCTCTCAGACATCGATAGCACCAACGTTGGATGAAGGCAACATCATGTCTCCGCCTGCACTTTCCTCACAAACCTGCATTTTTCCAGGGACACCCTACTCAACACCGTCTACACACAGCAGCCAGATCTCTGTCCCTCAGATGTGGTCAAATAAAAGGCCACTTCCTCCGACCCATGACAAAGCTAAGAGGTTGACTCTATCCCTCTGTAAGCTGTTGGCTACCGAAATGCTGCCTTTCCGCCTAGTGGACACACAGGATTTTAGAGACCTTATGTCTGTCGCTGTGCCCCAGTACCAGATGCCTAGTCGCCACTACTTCTCTAAGAAAGGTGTGCCCGTGCTACACCAGCATGTCGCACACAACATCACCGCTTCCTTGAGAAACTCTGTGTGTGAACGGGTGCATTTCACCACCGATACTTGGACCAGTAAGCATGGACAGGGACGTTACATGTCGCTGACTGGGCACTGGGTAACTATGGTGATAGATGGTGAAGGGTCTGCTGCACAAGTCTTGCCGTCCCCACGACTTGTGTGTCAATCCTCTGTCTGTCCAAGTTCCGCCACAGCTTCTGCATCCTCCACCTCATCTGGGTCCTCCACCTCCGCCCCAAGCCTGCCTGGTCAGGCCACCAGCGTTCTCACTGCGCAGAAGGAATCACGCACGCCTCATTACTATGCTGGCAGCAGAGCGTAATGGCATCAGGCGGTCTTTAGCTTGACATGTCTTGGGAATAAGAGTCACACAGCTGAGGAGTTGTGGTCAGCTCTGCGGTCCGAGTTTAATAAATGGTTGTCTCCACTCAACCTGCAGCCTGGTAAGGCCGTGTGCGACAATGCTGCAAACCTGGGTGCGGCACTTCGCCTGGGCATTGTGACACACGTACCTTGTATGGCTCACGTGTTGAACCTTGTCGTCCAGCAATTTTTAACACACTATCCCGGCCTAGATGGCCTTCTGAACAGGGCACGAAAACTGTCAGCTCACTTCCGCCGTTCAAGCGCCGCAGCAGAGCGACTTGCATCGCTCCAGAAGTCTTTCGGCCTGCCGGTTCATCGCCTGAAATGCGATGTGGCGACACGCTGGAATTCAACTCTCCACATGTTACAGCGACTGTGGCAGCACCGCAGAGCCCTGGTGCAATACGTCATGACGTATAGCCTGGGCCAACGAGATGCAGAGGTGGGGCAGATCACCCTGATGGAGTGGTCTCAGATCAAGGACCTATGCACCCTTCTGCACAGTTTCGACATGGCGACGAATATGTTTAGCTCTGACAATGCCATTATCAGCATGACGATTCCAGTCATTTACATGCTGGAGCACACGCTAAACACTATTCGGAGTCAGGGGGTGGGACAACATGAAGGGGAGGAACTACAGGAGGATTCATATGCGCAAGGGACAACAACATCACCAAGGTCCAGACGTTCATCATCACCAACGCAGCAGGCATGGGACCATGGGGAACAGGGATCGACAAGGGCGCATAGTAGCAGGCGAAATGTTGAGCAAGGTGCAGGAGAACATGAAGAAATGGAGGACGAACTGTCCATGGACATGGAAGACTCAGCGGATGAGGGAGACCTTGGTCAAATTTCAGTTGAAAGAGGTTGGGGGGAGATGTCAGAGGAAGAAAGAACGGGTAGCACCTCTATGCCACAAACACAGCGTGGACTTGGTCCGCATGGCTGCGCAAGACACATGAGTGCCTTTTTGTTGCACTACCTCCAACATGACAGTCGTATTGTCAAAATTAGAAGTGATGATGACTACTGGATTGCCACACTATTAGATCCCCGGTACAAGTCCAAATTTTGTGACATAATTCCAGCCATAGAAAGGGACGCACGTATGCAGGAGTATCAGCAGAAGCTGTTACTCGATCTTAGCTCGGCTTTTCCACCAAACAACCGTGCAGGTGCAGGGAGGGAATCTCCCAGTTGTAACTTGACAAACATGGGACGGTCTCGTCATCTTCAACAGTCTACCCGTACCAGTAGGACCGTATCTGGTGCCGGTAACAGCAATTTTATGGAATCTTTTCATAATTTTTTTAGACCCTCTTTTGCAAGGCCACCAGAGACAACAAGTCTGACACATACTCAACGGCTGGAGAGGATGATACAGGAGTATCTCCAAATGAACATCGATGCCATGACTGTGCAACTGGAGCCTTGCTCCTTTTGGGCTTCAAACCTAGAAAAATGGCCAGAGCTCTCCAGTTACGCCTTGGAGATTTTGTCGTGTCCAGCTGCCAGCGTTGTCTCTGAACGTGTATTCAGTGCTGCTGCACTTTCCCCACAGACAAAACCTTTTTTGCCTTTTCCACCACGCCTCTTCCCCTTTCCACCAGCATCTGTCATTTTGCCACTCATGTTGATTGCGACAAGATTGTGGACTGAAAATGTGGTAGTAAAAATTGAGAGGTGGTGAAGATTGCAGTGGTGGTCTAGCTTTATTAACAGCAGAATAATAAAGAATAAATATCCCTGACAATGCAACTTAGTTATAATGAGTTGGAGTGTGCAACGCAGGCAGATGCGCTCTGCAAATGTCTTGGCACTAGTGGGACTATAGCAAAGTCCAATAGCCACGTATAGGATGCCACTAGGTACACTGAGTGTTTGCTAGTATAATGGCTAAGTTAAAATTAGTTGGAGTGTGCAACGCAGGCAGATGCGCTCTGCAAATGTCTTGGCACTAGTGGGACTATAGCAAAGTCCAATAGCCACGTATAGGATGCCACTAGGTACACTGAGTGTTTGCTAGTATAATGGCTTACTTATAATTAGTTGGAGTGTGCAACGCAGGCAGATGCGCTCTGCAAATGTCTTGGCACTAGTGGGACTATAGCAAAGTCCAATAGCCACGTATAGGATGCCACTAGGTACACTGAGTGTTTGCTAGTATAATGGCTAAGTTAAAATTAGTTGGAGTGTGCAACGCAGGCAGATGCGCTCTGCAAATGTCTTGGCACTAGTGGGACTATAGCAAAGTCCAATAGCCACGTATAGGATGCCACTAGGTACACTGAGTGTTTGCTAGTATAATGGCTTACTTATAATTAGTTGGAGTGTGCAACGCAGGCAGATGCGCTCTGCAAATGTCTTGGCACTAGTGGGACTATAGCAAAGTCCAATAGCCACGTATAGGATGCCACTAGGTACACTGAGTGTTTGCTAGTATAATGGCTTACTTATAATTAGTTGGAGTGTGCAACGCAGGCAGATGCGCTCTGCAAATGTCTTGGCACTAGTGGGACTATAGCAAAGTCCAATAGCCACAGATAGGATGCCACTAGGTACACTGAGTGTTTGCTAGTATAATGGCTTACTTATAATTAGTTGGAGTGTGCAACGCAGGCAGATGCGCTCTGCAAATGTCTTGGCACTAGTGGGACTATAGCAAGGTCCAATAGCCACGTATAGGATGCCACTAGGTACACTGAGTGTTTGCTAGTATAATGGCTTACTTATAATTAGTTGGAGTGTGCAACGCAGGCAGATGCGCTCTGCAAATGTCTTGGCACTAGTGGGACTATAGCAAAGTCCAATAGCCACGTATAGGATGCCACTAGGTACACTGAGTGTTTGCTAGTATAATGGCTTACTTATAATTAGTTGGAGTGTGCAACGCAGGCAGATGCGCTCTGCAAATGTCTTGGCACTAGTGGGACTATAGCAAGGTCCAATAGCCACGTATAGGATGCCACTAGGTACACTGAGTGTTTGCTAGTATAATGGCTTACTTATAATTAGTTGGAGTGTGCAACGCAGGCAGATGCGCTCTGCAAATGTCTTGGCACTAGTGGGACTATAGCAAAGTCCAATAGCCACGTATAGGATGCCACTAGGTACACTGAGTGTTTGCTAGTATAATTGCTTAGTTTAAAAAAGTTGGAGTGTGCAATGCAGGCAGACGTGCTCTGCAAATGTCTTTTTACTAGTGGGACTATAGCAAAGTCCAATAGCCACGTATAGGATGCCACTAGGTACACTGAGTGTTTGCTAGTATAATGGCTTACTTATAATTAGTTGGAGTGTGCAACGCAGGCAGATGCGCTCTGCAAATGTCTTGGCACTAGTGGGACTATAGCAAGGTCCAATAGCCACGTATAGGATGCCACTAGGTACACTGAGTGTTTGCTAGTATAATGGCTTACTTATAATTAGTTGGAGTGTGCAACGCAGGCAGATGCGCTCTGCAAATGTCTTGGCACTAGTGGGACTATAGCAAAGTCCAATAGCTACAGATAGGATGCCACTAGGTACACTGAGTGTTTGCTAGTATAATGGACCTGACATTACCTCTCTACTAACCAGAATCCCACAATGTCTGTCTGCTATTTCATCCTTCTTCTCTGTGCGATTCCTAAAACTTAACATGGACAAAACAGAATTCATTGTCTTTCCTCCTCCTCACTCATCTCCTCCAACAAGCCTTTCCATCAAACTCGATGGTTGCTTACTCTCCCCAGTCTCACAAGCTCGTTGCCTTGGAGTGACCCTCGACTCTGCTCTATCCTTCAAGCCACACATCCAAGCCCTCTTCACCTCATGCCGATTACAACTCAAAAACATCTCCCGGATCCGTGCTTTCCTTAACCAAGAATCAGCAAAAACATTAGTGCATGCCCTCATCATCTCCCGCCTCGACTACTGCAACCTCCTGCTCTCTGGCCTCCCTTCCAACACTCTTGCACCCCTCCAATCTATCCTAAACTCTGCGGCCCGCTTAATCCACCTCTCCCCTCGCTACTCCCCAGCCTCGCCACTCTGCCAATCCCTTCACTGGCTTCCCATCACCCAACGACTCCAGTTCAAAACACTAACTATGACATACAAAGCCATGCACAACCTGTCTCCTCCCTACATCTGTGACCTAGTCTCCCGGTACCTACCTGCACGCAACCTCAGATCCTCACAAGATCTCCTTCTCTGCTCCTCCCTTATCTCCTCTTCCCACAATCGCGTACAAGATTTCTCCCGTGCATCCCCCATACTTTGGAATGCTCTACCTCAGCACATCAGACTCTCCCCTACCGTGGAAAGCTTCAAGAGGAACCTCAAGACCCACCTCTTCCAACAAGCCTATAACCTACAACAGCCCTCAGTCCAGTAGACCACTGCGCAACCAGCTCTGTCCTCACCTATTGTACCATCACCCATTCCCTGTAGACTGTAAGCCCTCGCGGGCAGGGTCCTCTCTCCTCCTGTACCAGTCTGTTATGTACTGTTAATGATTGTTGTACGTATACCCTTTCACTTGTAAAGCGCCATGGAATAAATGGCGCTATAATAATAAATAATAATAATAATAATAATAATGGCTTACTTATAATTAGTTGGAGTGTGCAACGCAGGCAGATGCGCTCTGCAAATGTCTTGGCACTAGTGGGACTATAGCAAGGTCCAATAGCCACGTATAGGATGCCACTAGGTACACTGAGTGTTTGCTAGTATAATGGCTTACTTATAATTAGTTGGAGTGTGCAACGCAGGCAGATGCGCTCTGCAAATGTCTTGGCACTAGTGGGACTATAGCAAGGTCCAATAGCCACGTATAGGATGCCACTAGGTACACTGAGTGTTTGCTAGTATAATGGCTTACTTATAATTAGTTGGAGTGTGCAACGCAGGCAGATGCGCTCTGCAAATGTCTTGGCACTAGAGGGACTATAGCAAAGTCCAATAGCCACAGATAGGATGCCACTAGGTACACTGAGTGTTTGCTAGTATAATGGCTTACTTATAATTAGTTGGAGTGTGCAACGCAGGCAGATGCGCTCTGCAAATGTCTTGGCACTAGTGGGACTATAGCAAAGTCCAATAGCCACGTATAGGATGCCACTAGGTACACTGAGTGTTTGCTAGTATAATGGCTAAGTTAAAATTAGTTGGAGTGTGCAACGCAGGCAGATGCGCTCTGCAAATGTCTTGGCACTAGTGGGACTATAGCAAAGTCCAATAGCCACGTATAGGATGCCACTAGGTACACTGAGTGTTTGCTAGTATAATGGCTTACTTATAATTAGTTGGAGTGTGCAACGCAGGCAGATGCGCTCTGCAAATGTCTTGGCACTAGTGGGACTATAGCAAAGTCCAATAGCCACGTATAGGATGCCACTAGGTACACTGAGTGTTTGCTAGTATAATGGCTTACTTATAATTAGTTGGAGTGTGCAACGCAGGCAGATGCGCTCTGCAAATGTCTTGGCACTAGTGGGACTATAGCAAGGTCCAATAGCCACGTATAGGATGCCACTAGGTACACTGAGTGTTTGCTAGTATAATGGCTTACTTATAATTAGTTGGAGTGTGCAACGCAGGCAGATGCGCTCTGCAAATGTCTTGGCACTAGTGGGACTATAGCAAAGTCCAATAGCTACAGATAGGATGCCACTAGGTACACTGAGTGTTTGCTAGTATAATGGACCTGACATTACCTCTCTACTAACCAGAATCCCACAATGTCTGTCTGCTATTTCATCCTTCTTCTCTGTGCGATTCCTAAAACTTAACATGGACAAAACAGAATTCATTGTCTTTCCTCCTCCTCACTCATCTCCTCCAACAAGCCTTTCCATCAAACTCGATGGTTGCTTACTCTCCCCAGTCTCACAAGCTCGTTGCCTTGGAGTGACCCTCGACTCTGCTCTATCCTTCAAGCCACACATCCAAGCCCTCTTCACCTCATGCCGATTACAACTCAAAAACATCTCCCGGATCCGTGCTTTCCTTAACCAAGAATCAGCAAAAACATTAGTGCATGCCCTCATCATCTCCCGCCTCGACTACTGCAACCTCCTGCTCTCTGGCCTCCCTTCCAACACTCTTGCACCCCTCCAATCTATCCTAAACTCTGCGGCCCGCTTAATCCACCTCTCCCCTCGCTACTCCCCAGCCTCGCCACTCTGCCAATCCCTTCACTGGCTTCCCATCACCCAACGACTCCAGTTCAAAACACTAACTATGACATACAAAGCCATGCACAACCTGTCTCCTCCCTACATCTGTGACCTAGTCTCCCGGTACCTACCTGCACGCAACCTCAGATCCTCACAAGATCTCCTTCTCTGCTCCTCCCTTATCTCCTCTTCCCACAATCGCGTACAAGATTTCTCCCGTGCATCCCCCATACTTTGGAATGCTCTACCTCAGCACATCAGACTCTCCCCTACCGTGGAAAGCTTCAAGAGGAACCTCAAGACCCACCTCTTCCAACAAGCCTATAACCTACAACAGCCCTCAGTCCAGTAGACCACTGCGCAACCAGCTCTGTCCTCACCTATTGTACCATCACCCATTCCCTGTAGACTGTAAGCCCTCGCGGGCAGGGTCCTCTCTCCTCCTGTACCAGTCTGTTATGTACTGTTAATGATTGTTGTACGTATACCCTTTCACTTGTAAAGCGCCATGGAATAAATGGCGCTATAATAATAAATAATAATAATAATAATAATGGCTTACTTATAATTAGTTGGAGTGTGCAACGCAGGCAGATGCGCTCTGCAAATGTCTTGGCACTAGTGGGACTATAGCAAGGTCCAATAGCCACGTATAGGATGCCACTAGGTACACTGAGTGTTTGCTAGTATAATGGCTTACTTATAATTAGTTGGAGTGTGCAACGCAGGCAGATGCGCTCTGCAAATGTCTTGGCACTAGTGGGACTATAGCAAGGTCCAATAGCCACGTATAGGATGCCACTAGGTACACTGAGTGTTTGCTAGTATAATGGCTTACTTATAATTAGTTGGAGTGTGCAACGCAGGCAGATGCGCTCTGCAAATGTCTTGGCACTAGTGGGACTATAGCAAAGTCCAATAGCCACAGATAGGATGCCACTAGGTACACTGAGTGTTTGCTAGTATAATGGCTTACTTATAATTAGTTGGAGTGTGCAACGCAGGCAGATGCGCTCTGCAAATGTCTTGGCACTAGTGGGACTATAGCAAAGTCCAATAGCCACGTATAGGATGCCACTAGGTACACTGAGTGTTTGCTAGTAAAATTGCTTAGTTTAAAAAAGTTGGAGTGTGCAATGCAGGCAGACGTGCTCTGCAAATGTCTTTGCACTAGTGGGACTATAGCAAAGTCCAATAGCCACGTATAGGATGCCACTAGGTACACTGAGTGTTTGCTAGTATAATGGCTAAGTTAAAATTAGTTGGAGTGTGCAACGCAGGCAGATGCGCTCTGCAAATGTCTTGGCACTAGTGGGACTATAGCAAAGTCCAATAGCCACGTATAGGATGCCACTAGGTACACTGAGTGTTTGCTAGTATAATGGCTTACTTATAATTAGTTGGAGTGTGCAACGCAGGCAGATGCGCTCTGCAAATGTCTTGGCACTAGTGGGACTATAGCAAAGTCCAATAGCCACGTATAGGATGCCACTAGGTACACTGAGTGTTTGCTAGTATAATGGCTAAGTTAAAATTAGTTGGAGTGTGCAACGCAGGCAGATGCGCTCTGCAAATGTCTTGGCACTAGTGGGACTATAGCAAAGTCCAATAGCCACGTATAGGATGCCACTAGGTACACTGAGTGTTTGCTAGTATAATGGCTTACTTATAATTAGTTGGAGTGTGCAACGCAGGCAGATGCGCTCTGCAAATGTCTTGGCACTAGTGGGACTATAGCAAAGTCCAATAGCCACGTATAGGATGCCACTAGGTACACTGAGTGTTTGCTAGTATAATGGCTTACTTATAATTAGTTGGAGTGTGCAACGCAGGCAGATGCGCTCTGCAAATGTCTTGGCACTAGTGGGACTATAGCAAAGTCCAATAGCCACAGATAGGATGCCACTAGGTACACTGAGTGTTTGCTAGTATAATGGCTTACTTATAATTAGTTGGAGTGTGCAACGCAGGCAGATGCGCTCTGCAAATGTCTTGGCACTAGTGGGACTATAGCAAGGTCCAATAGCCACGTATAGGATGCCACTAGGTACACTGAGTGTTTGCTAGTATAATGGCTTACTTATAATTAGTTGGAGTGTGCAACGCAGGCAGATGCGCTCTGCAAATGTCTTGGCACTAGTGAGACTATAGCAAAGTCCAATAGCCACGTATAGGATGCCACTAGGTACACTGAGTGTTTGCTAGTATAATGGCTTACTTATAATTAGTTGGAGTGTGCAACGCAGGCAGATGCGCTCTGCAAATGTCTTGGCACTAGTGGGACTATAGCAAGGTCCAATAGCCACGTATAGGATGCCACTAGGTACACTGAGTGTTTGCTAGTATAATGGCTTACTTATAATTAGTTGGAGTGTGCAACGCAGGCAGATGCGCTCTGCAAATGTCTTGGCACTAGTGGGACTATAGCAAAGTCCAATAGCCACGTATAGGATGCCACTAGGTACACTGAGTGTTTGCTAGTAAAATTGCTTAGTTTAAAAAAGTTGGAGTGTGCAATGCAGGCAGACGTGCTCTGCAAATGTCTTTGCACTAGTGGGACTATAGCAAAGTCCAATAGCCACGTATAGGATGCCACTAGGTACACTGAGTGTTTGCTAGTATAATGGCTAAGTTAAAATTAGTTGGAGTGTGCAACGCAGGCAGATGCGCTCTGCAAATGTCTTGGCACTAGTGGGACTATAGCAAAGTCCAATAGCCACGTATAGGATGCCACTAGGTACACTGAGTGTTTGCTAGTATAATGGCTTACTTATAATTAGTTGGAGTGTGCAACGCAGGCAGATGCGCTCTGCAAATGTCTTGGCACTAGTGGGACTATAGCAAAGTCCAATAGCCACGTATAGGATGCCACTAGGTACACTGAGTGTTTGCTAGTATAATGGCTAAGTTAAAATTAGTTGGAGTGTGCAACGCAGGCAGATGCGCTCTGCAAATGTCTTGGCACTAGTGGGACTATAGCAAAGTCCAATAGCCACGTATAGGATGCCACTAGGTACACTGAGTGTTTGCTAGTATAATGGCTTACTTATAATTAGTTGGAGTGTGCAACGCAGGCAGATGCGCTCTGCAAATGTCTTGGCACTAGTGGGACTATAGCAAAGTCCAATAGCCACGTATAGGATGCCACTAGGTACACTGAGTGTTTGCTAGTATAATGGCTTACTTATAATTAGTTGGAGTGTGCAACGCAGGCAGATGCGCTCTGCAAATGTCTTGGCACTAGTGGGACTATAGCAAAGTCCAATAGCCACAGATAGGATGCCACTAGGTACACTGAGTGTTTGCTAGTATAATGGCTTACTTATAATTAGTTGGAGTGTGCAACGCAGGCAGATGCGCTCTGCAAATGTCTTGGCACTAGTGGGACTATAGCAAGGTCCAATAGCCACGTATAGGATGCCACTAGGTACACTGAGTGTTTGCTAGTATAATGGCTTACTTATAATTAGTTGGAGTGTGCAACGCAGGCAGATGCGCTCTGCAAATGTCTTGGCACTAGTGGGACTATAGCAAGGTCCAATAGCCACGTATAGGATGCCACTAGGTACACTGAGTGTTTGCTAGTATAATGGCTTACTTATAATTAGTTGGAGTGTGCAACGCAGGCAGATGCGCTATGCAAATGTCTTGGCACTAGTGGGACTATAGCAAAGTCCAATAGCCACGTATAGGATGCCATTAGGTACACTGAGTGTTTGCTAGTATAATGGTTAAGTTAAAATTAGTTGGAGTGTGCAACGCAGGCAGATGCGCTCTGCAAATGTCTTGGCACTAGTGGGACTATAGCAAAGTCCAATAGCCACGTATAGGATGCCACTAGGTACACTGAGTGTTTGCTAGTAAAATTGCTTAGTTTAAAAAAGTTGGAGTGTGCAATGCAGGCAGACGTGCTCTGCAAATGTCTTTGCACTAGTGGGACTATAGCAAAGTCCAATAGCCACGTATAGGATGCCACTAGGTACACTGAGTGTTTGCTAGTATAATGGCTTACTTATAATTAGTTGGAGTGTGCAACGCAGGCAGATGCGCTCTGCAAATGTCTTGGCACTAGTGGGACTATAGCAAAGTCCAATAGCCACGTATAGGATGCCACTAGGTACACTGAGTGTTTGCTAGTATAATGGCTAAGTTAAAATTAGTTGGAGTGTGCAACGCAGGCAGATGCGCTCTGCAAATGTCTTGGCACTAGTGGGACTATAGCAAAGTCCAATAGCCACGTATAGGATGCCACTAGGTACAATGAGTGTTTGCTAGTATAATGGCTTACTTATAATTCGTTGGAGTGTGCAACGCAGGCAGATGCGCTCTGCAAATGTCTTGGCACTAGTGGGACTATAGCAAGGTCCAATAGCCACGTATAGGATGCCACTAGGTACACTGAGTGTTTGCTAGTATAATGGCTTACTTATAATTAGTTGGAGTGTGCAACGCAGGCAGATGCGCTCTGCAAATGTCTTGGCACTAGTGGGACTATAGCAAAGTCCAATAGCCACGTATAGGATGCCATTAGGTACACTGAGTGTTTGCTAGTATAATGGTTAAGTTAAAATTAGTTGGAGTGTGCAACGCAGGCAGATGCGCTCTGCAAATGTCTTGGCACTAGTGGGACTATAGCAAAGTCCAATAGCCACGTATAGGATGCCACTAGGTACACTGAGTGTTTGCTAGTAAAATTGCTTAGTTTAAAAAAGTTGGAGTGTGCAATGCAGGCAGACGTGCTCTGCAAATGTCTTTGCACTAGTGGGACTATAGCAAAGTCCAATAGCCACGTATAGGATGCCACTAGGTACACTGAGTGTTTGCTAGTATAATGGCTTACTTATAATTAGTTGGAGTGTGCAACGCAGGCAGATGCGCTCTGCAAATGTCTTGGCACTAGTGGGACTATAGCAAAGTCCAATAGCCACGTATAGGATGCCACTAGGTACACTGAGTGTTTGCTAGTATAATGGCTTACTTATAATTAGTTGGAGTGTGCAACGCAGGCAGATGCGCTCTGCAAATGTCTTGGCACTAGTGGGACTATAGCAAGGTCCAATAGCCACGTATAGGATGCCACTAGGTACACTGAGTGTTTGCTAGTATAATGGCTTACTTATAATTAGTTGGAGTGTGCAACGCAGGCAGATGCGCTCTGCAAATGTCTTGGCACTAGTGGGACTATAGCAAAGTCCAATAGCCACGTATAGGATGCCACTAGGTACACTGAGTGTTTGCTAGTATAATGGCTTACTTATAATTAGTTGGAGTGTGCAACGCAGGCAGATGCGCTCTGCAAATGTCTTGGCACTAGTGGGACTATAGCAAGGTCCAATAGCCACGTATAGGATGCCACTAGGTACACTGAGTGTTTGCTAGTATAATGGCTTACTTATAATTAGTTGGAGTGTGCAACGCAGGCAGATGCGCTCTGCAAATGTCTTGGCACTAGTGGGACTATAGCAAAGTCCAATAGCCACGTATAGGATGCCACTAGGTACACTGAGTGTTTGCTAGTAAAATTGCTTAGTTTAAAAAAGTTGGAGTGTGCAATGCAGGCAGACGTGCTCTGCAAATGTCTTTGCACTAGTGGGACTATAGCAAAGTCCAATAGCCACGTATAGGATGCCACTAGGTACACTGAGTGTTTGCTAGTATAATGGCTAAGTTAAAATTAGTTGGAGTGTGCAACGCAGGCAGATGCGCTCTGCAAATGTCTTGGCACTAGTGGGACTATAGCAAAGTCCAATAGCCACGTATAGGATGCCACTAGGTACACTGAGTGTTTGCTAGTATAATGGCTTACTTATAATTAGTTGGAGTGTGCAACGCAGGCAGATGCGCTCTGCAAATGTCTTGGCACTAGTGGGACTATAGCAAAGTCCAATAGCCACGTATAGGATGCCACTAGGTACACTGAGTGTTTGCTAGTATAATGGCTAAGTTAAAATTAGTTGGAGTGTGCAACGCAGGCAGATGCGCTCTGCAAATGTCTTGGCACTAGTGGGACTATAGCAAAGTCCAATAGCCACGTATAGGATGCCACTAGGTACACTGAGTGTTTGCTAGTATAATGGCTTACTTATAATTAGTTGGAGTGTGCAACGCAGGCAGATGCGCTCTGCAAATGTCTTGGCACTAGTGGGACTATAGCAAAGTCCAATAGCCACGTATAGGATGCCACTAGGTACACTGAGTGTTTGCTAGTATAATGGCTTACTTATAATTAGTTGGAGTGTGCAACGCAGGCAGATGCGCTCTGCAAATGTCTTGGCACTAGTGGGACTATAGCAAAGTCCAATAGCCACAGATAGGATGCCACTAGGTACACTGAGTGTTTGCTAGTATAATGGCTTACTTATAATTAGTTGGAGTGTGCAACGCAGGCAGATGCGCTCTGCAAATGTCTTGGCACTAGTGGGACTATAGCAAGGTCCAATAGCCACGTATAGGATGCCACTAGGTACACTGAGTGTTTGCTAGTATAATGGCTTACTTATAATTAGTTGGAGTGTGCAACGCAGGCAGATGCGCTCTGCAAATGTCTTGGCACTAGTGGGACTATAGCAAAGTCCAATAGCCACGTATAGGATGCCACTAGGTACACTGAGTGTTTGCTAGTATAATGGCTTACTTATAATTAGTTGGAGTGTGCAACGCAGGCAGATGCGCTCTGCAAATGTCTTGGCACTAGTGGGACTATAGCAAGGTCCAATAGCCACGTATAGGATGCCACTAGGTACACTGAGTGTTTGCTAGTATAATGGCTTACTTATAATTAGTTGGAGTGTGCAACGCAGGCAGATGCGCTCTGCAAATGTCTTGGCACTAGTGGGACTATAGCAAAGTCCAATAGCCACGTATAGGATGCCATTAGGTACACTGAGTGTTTGCTAGTATAATGGTTAAGTTAAAATTAGTTGGAGTGTGCAACGCAGGCAGATGCGCTCTGCAAATGTCTTGGCACTAGTGGGACTATAGCAAAGTCCAATAGCCACGTATAGGATGCCACTAGGTACACTGAGTGTTTGCTAGTAAAATTGCTTAGTTTAAAAAAGTTGGAGTGTGCAATGCAGGCAGACGTGCTCTGCAAATGTCTTTGCACTAGTGGGAATATAGCAAAGTCCAATAGCCACGTATAGGATGCCACTAGGTACACTGAGTGTTTGCTAGTATAATGGCTTACTTATAATTAGTTGGAGTGTGCAACGCAGGCAGATGCGCTCTGCAAATGTCTTGGCACTAGTGGGACTATAGCAAAGTCCAATAGCCACGTATAGGATGCCACTAGGTACACTGAGTGTTTGCTAGTATAATGGCTAAGTTAAAATTAGTTGGAGTGTGCAACGCAGGCAGATGCGCTCTGCAAATGTCTTGGCACTAGTGGGACTATAGCAAAGTCCAATAGCCACGTATAGGATGCCACTAGGTACAATGAGTGTTTGCTAGTATAATGGCTTACTTATAATTCGTTGGAGTGTGCAACGCAGGCAGATGCGCTCTGCAAATGTCTTGGCACTAGTGGGACTATAGCAAAGTCCAATAGCCACGTATAGGATGCCACTAGGTACACTGAGTGTTTGCTAGTATAATTGCTTACTTATAATTAGTTGGAGTGTGCAACGCAGGCAGATGCGCTCTGCAAATGTCTTGGCACTAGTGGGACTATAGCAAAGTCCAATAGCCACAGATAGGATGCCACTAGGTACACTGAGTGTTTGCTAGTATAATGGCTTACTTATAATTAGTTGGAGTGTGCAACGCAGGCAGATGCGCTCTGCAAATGTCTTGGCACTAGTGGGACTATAGCAAGGTCCAATAGCCACGTATAGGATGCCACTAGGTACACTGAGTGTTTGCTAGTATAATGGCTTACTTATAATTAGTTGGAGTGTGCAACGCAGGCAGATGCGCTCTGCAAATGTCTTGGCACTAGTGGGACTATAGCAAAGTCCAATAGCCACGTATAGGATGCCACTAGGTACACTGAGTGTTTGCTAGTATAATGGCTTACTTATAATTAGTTGGAGTGTGCAACGCAGGCAGATGCGCTCTGCAAATGTCTTGGCACTAGTGGGACTATAGCAAGGTCCAATAGCCACGTATAGGATGCCACTAGGTACACTGAGTGTTTGCTAGTATAATGGCTTACTTATAATTAGTTGGAGTGTGAAACGCAGGCAGATGCGCTCTGCAAATGTCTTGGCACTAGTGGGACTATAGCAAAGTCCAATAGCCACGTATAGGATGCCACTAGGTACACTGAGTGTTTTCTAGTATAATGGTTAAGTTAAAATTAGTTGGAGTGTGCAACGCAGGCAGATGCGCTCTGCAAATGTCTTGGCACTAGTGGGACTATAGCAAAGTCCAATAGCCACGTATAGGATGCCACTAGGTACACTGAGTGTTTGCTAGTAAAATTGCTTAGTTTAAAAAAGTTGGAGTGTGCAATGCAGGCAGACGTGCTCTGCAAATGTCTTTGCACTAGTGGGACTATAGCAAAGTCCAATAGCCACGTATAGGATGCCACTAGGTACACTGAGTGTTTGCTAGTATAATGGCTTACTTATAATTAGTTGGAGTGTGCAACGCAGGCAGATGCGCTCTGCAAATGTCTTGGCACTAGTGGGACTATAGCAAGGTCCAATAGCCACGTATAGGATGCCACTAGGTACACTGAGTGTTTGCTAGTATAATGGCTTACTTATAATTAGTTGGAGTGTGCAACGCAGGCAGATGCGCTCTGCAAATGTCTTGGCACTAGTGGGACTATAGCAAAGTCCAATAGCCACAGATAGGATGCCACTAGGTACACTGAGTGTTTGCTAGTATAATGGACCTGACATTACCTCTCTACTAACCAGAATCCCACAATGTCTGTCTGCTATTTCATCCTTCTTCTCTGTGCGATTCCTAAAACTTAACATGGACAAAACAGAATTCATTGTCTTTCCTCCTCCTCACTCATCTCCTCCAACAAGCCTTTCCATCAAACTCGATGGTTGCTTACTCTCCCCAGTCTCACAAGCTCGTTGCCTTGGAGTGACCCTCGACTCTGCTCTATCCTTCAAGCCACACATCCAAGCCCTCTTCACCTCATGCCGATTACAACTCAAAAACATCTCCCGGATCCGTGCTTTCCTTAACCAAGAATCAGCAAAAACATTAGTGCATGCCCTCATCATCTCCCGCCTCGACTACTGCAACCTCCTGCTCTCTGGCCTCCCTTCCAACACTCTTGCACCCCTCCAATCTATCCTAAACTCTGCGGCCCGCTTAATCCACCTCTCCCCTCGCTACTCCCCAGCCTCGCCACTCTGCCAATCCCTTCACTGGCTTCCCATCACCCAACGACTCCAGTTCAAAACACTAACCATGACATACAAAGCCATGCACAACCTGTCTCCTCCCTACATCTGTGACCTAGTCTCCCGGTACCTACCTGCACGCAACCTCAGATCCTCACAAGATCTCCTTCTCTGCTCCTCCCTTATCTCCTCTTCCCACAATCGCGTACAAGATTTCTCCCGTGCATCCCCCATACTTTGGAATGCTCTACCCCAGCACATCAGACTCTCCCCTACCGTGGAAAGCTTCAAGAGGAACCTCAAGACCCACCTCTTCCAACAAGCCTATAACCTACAACAGCCCTCAGTCCAGTAGACCACTGCGCAACCAGCTCTGTCCTCACCTATTGTACCATCACCCATTCCCTGTAGACTGTAAGCCCTCGCGGGCAGGGTCCTCTCTCCTCCTGTACCAGTCTGTTATGTACTGTTAATGATTGTTGTACGTATACCCTTTCACTTGTAAAGCGCCATGGAATAAATGGCGCTATAATAATAAATAATAATAATAATAATAATAATGGCTTACTTATAATTAGTTGGAGTGTGCAACGCAGGCAGATGCGCTCTGCAAATGTCTTGGCACTAGTGGGACTATAGCAAGGTCCAATAGCCACGTATAGGATGCCACTAGGTACACTGAGTGTTTGCTAGTATAATGGCTTACTTATAATTAGTTGGAGTGTGCAACGCAGGCAGATGCGCTCTGCAAATGTCTTGGCACTAGTGGGACTATAGCAAAGTCCAATAGCCACAGATAGGATGCCACTAGGTACACTGAGTGTTTGCTAGTATAATGGACCTGACATTACCTCTCTACTAACCAGAATCCCACAATGTCTGTCTGCTATTTCATCCTTCTTCTCTGTGCGATTCCTAAAACTTAACATGGACAAAACAGAATTCATTGTCTTTCCTCCTCCTCACTCATCTCCTCCAACAAGCCTTTCCATCAAACTCGATGGTTGCTTACTCTCCCCAGTCTCACAAGCTCGTTGCCTTGGAGTGACCCTCGACTCTGCTCTATCCTTCAAGCCACACATCCAAGCCCTCTTCACCTCATGCCGATTACAACTCAAAAACATCTCCCGGATCCGTGCTTTCCTTAACCAAGAATCAGCAAAAACATTAGTGCATGCCCTCATCATCTCCCGCCTCGACTACTGCAACCTCCTGCTCTCTGGCCTCCCTTCCAACACTCTTGCACCCCTCCAATCTATCCTAAACTCTGCGGCCCGCTTAATCCACCTCTCCCCTCGCTACTCCCCAGCCTCGCCACTCTGCCAATCCCTTCACTGGCTTCCCATCACCCAACGACTCCAGTTCAAAACACTAACCATGACATACAAAGCCATGCACAACCTGTCTCCTCCCTACATCTGTGACCTAGTCTCCCGGTACCTACCTGCACGCAACCTCAGATCCTCACAAGATCTCCTTCTCTGCTCCTCCCTTATCTCCTCTTCCCACAATCGCGTACAAGATTTCTCCCGTGCATCCCCCATACTTTGGAATGCTCTACCTCAGCACATCAGACT
Source organism: Anomaloglossus baeobatrachus (assembly GCF_048569485.1). Lineage (NCBI taxonomy): Eukaryota > Metazoa > Chordata > Amphibia > Anura > Aromobatidae > Anomaloglossus > Anomaloglossus baeobatrachus. Next base: position 156,642 of record NW_027444105.1, read on the forward strand.
CTCCCCTACCGTGGAAAGCTTCAAGAGGAACCTCAAGACCCACCTCTTCCAACAAGCCTATAACCTACAACAGCCCTCAGTCCAGTAGACCACTGCGCAACCAGCTCTGTCCTCACCTATTGTACCATCACCCATTCCCTGTAGACTGTAAGCCCTCGCGGGCAGGGTCCTCTCTCCTCCTGTACCAGTCTGTTATGTACTGTTAATGATTGTTGTACGTATACCCTTTCACTTGTAAAGCGCCATGGAATAAATGGCGCTATAATAATAAATAATAATAATAATTATAATAATGGCTTACTTATAATTAGTTGGAGTGTGCAACGCAGGCAGATGCGCTCTGCAAATGTCTTGGCACTAGTGGGACTATAGCAAGGTCCAATAGCCACGTATAGAATGCCACTAGGTACACTGAGTGTTTGCTAGTATAATGGCTTACTTATAATTAGTTGGAGTGTGCAACGCAGGCAGATGCGCTCTGCAAATGTCTTGGCACTAGTGGGACTATAGCAAGGTCCAATAGCCACGTATAGGATGCCACTAGGTACACTGAGTGTTTGCTAGTATAATGGCTTACTTATAATTAGTTGGAGTGTGCAACGCAGGCAGATGCGCTCTGCAAATGTCTTGGCACTAGTGGGACTATAGCAAAGTCCAATAGCCACAGATAGGATGCCACTAGGTACACTGAGTGTTTGCTAGTATAATGGCTTACTTATAATTAGTTGGAGTGTGCAACGCAGGCAGATGCGCTCTGCAAATGTCTTGGCACTAGTGGGACTATAGCAAAGTCCAATAGCCACGTATAGGATGCCACTAGGTACACTGAGTGTTTGCTAGTAAAATTGCTTAGTTTAAAAAAGTTGGAGTGTGCAATGCAGGCAGACGTGCTCTGCAAATGTCTTTGCACTAGTGGGACTATAGCAAAGTCCAATAGCCACAGATAGGATGCCACTAGGTACACTGAGTGTTTGCTAGTATAATGGCTTACTTATAATTAGTTGGAGTGTGCAACGCAGGCAGATGCGCTCTGCAAATGTCTTGGCACTAGTGGGACTATAGCAAAGTCCAATAGCCACGTATAGGATGCCACTAGGTACACTGAGTGTTTGCTAGTATAATGGCTAAGTTAAAATTAGTTGGAGTGTGCAACGCAGGCAGATGCGCTCTGCAAATGTCTTGGCACTAGTGGGACTATAGCAAAGTCCAATAGCCACGTATAGGATGCCACTAGGTACACTGAGTGTTTGCTAGTAAAATTGCTTAGTTTAAAAAAGTTGGAGTGTGCAATGCAGGCAGACGTGCTCTGCAAATGTCTTTGCACTAGTGGGACTATAGCAAAGTCCAATAGCCACAGATAGGATGCCACTAGGTACACTGAGTGTTTGCTAGTATAATGGCTTAGTTATAATGAGTTGGAGTGTGCAGAGGACAGGAGGGTACAGTGGCAGGATTGTGGTGCTCTGGGTAGAGGAATGGAAGCCTGCCTTTCTATTCCCTCCTAATGGTGAAATGCAGGGAGGAAATCCCTGACCTTGGCTACACAGATGCTGTTGCTGTTTGCAGGACCTGTCACCTATGGCTCTCTGACCCTGCCGGTTTGAGTCCTTAAAAGGACTGCTATAAAGTGCTCTCCCTATGCTGTCTAACGCTGTGTATGCAGCGCATACAGCTGTATCGGCTATAGGACTCAGGAGGACGGAGCTGCGACAGTGATGTCTGACACCAAAGACGCAGAAGGCAGATAATGGCGTCCGTGAAGAAAATGTCCGGTTTTATAATGCAGGGACATGTGACATGCAGATCCTATCACACATGCCGTTGCTTCTCTGGCTCAAAGTCAACTTAGCTGTGTGTGTGTCTGTGATTGGCTGACATGCTGGCCCGCCCCACAAGACGCGCGCACTTAGGGAAGGAAGACAAGAAAAAAAAAAAAAAATGGCGATCGCCATTATAGAAACAGCAGTGATCTGAAGGCGCTGTTCACGCACACTATACACTGAAATGTGATAATAGTTTGATTCACAGAGTGACTTACACTATTACAGCAGAAACCAAGCTATGATTTAGCTGTTTTTTGGCTGCTAGAACCGTTCTCGAACGTTTCTAGAACTATCGAGCTTTTGCAAAAAGCTCGAGTTCTAGTTCGATCTAGAACATGCCCCAAAATCACTCGAGCCTAGAACTGGAGAACCACGAACCACGAACCGCGCTCAACTCTATCCAGGAGCTTTGGTTCCCTGAGTTTCCAATAGCAAATGTCTAGAAAAAACTCTGTCCATTGGCACAACTCAGCAAGAAAACGAGAAGACCGAGAAGATATATTTCATTTATCTTAATGCCACCTTCTTAACAGCACTAAACCCTTCTATTATGTCCCTTAGCCTTTTGAGCTTATCCTCTGGTAAGCGGAAGACCATGCCTCTGGTATCGATCTCAGTGCCTAAAAACTGTATTATAGTAGCCAATCAGAATACAAAAGGATGCATAGGAAGCGTGACTTTATTTCAATATTTTAAAACAATCCAATAAAATGAAGAAAAGTCACTCATACAAGATCCACAGAAGTTGTATAATACATACATAAATCAAAACACTATAAGGCCTGTTTCACACGTCAGTGATTCTGGTACGTTTGTGCTTTTTTTTAAACATAACAGAATCACTGAGATACGCAGATCCATTATAATGAATGGGTCTGCTCACACATCAGTGATTTTTCACTGCACGTGTCTCCGTGCGGCGTACCCGCGTGTCCGTGATTGCTGCACGGAGACATGTCCATTTTTTTCTGGCATCACTGATAGGATGTCCATAAGGTGGCAGCAGAGCATAACAGAAAAAGGTGCCTATTGTGCACTGAAAAGACCCAATGTGATGCACCAGACATATAGAGCCCTAATGGATTCACAAATATAAGATATATCATGAATGACTACTGCATAATGAACGCTAGCATGAAAAAAGAAAGGAATCCATAAAAATAAATAATAAATGGTGCACATATGTTAGAGCCCCACCGAAGGACAAAAAAAGTCTGATGGAAATAGAGAGCATATAGGAACAATAAGAATGTGCAACAGAGAGGAAGGTGAGAATGCAGGATCAATCACTGCCTGTCAGATATTAATAATCAGGGAAATAACTCTGGAGCAGACGCACAAATTAGGGTCTTACCTGGTAAGGTAACAAATAATTAATAGTAGTTGCACTCACCTATTAAGGTTGTGCCAGTCACAACCCCTAAATGCACGTTACAAATGGCGACAGCCGCAGCCCCTAGTAGAAGAGCAATAACGTATAGGAGGAAAATCGGGTGCGTGCCGCGCTGTCACCAAAGGAAACTGATGTTAATTATTTCATCTCTTTATTCTTTTTTCCGGTCAATGTGTTTCAGAGATCACTGTCTCCTTCATCAGGGCGAAAAAAGGACAGTATGCAATCAAAGGAGGAAGAACCTCTATATATACACATATGGAGCTACGTCAGAGGACTGACTGCTGTATTTCAAATACTGCCGGGATGGTCAACTGTTACAATACCGGCCATAAAAGTTCTCAAGTGATATATTGAGAAACATTTATAAAATCACTGGGGTATAGTGTTTCAAATTTCATCAGCTTTTTGAGACAAAAATCAGAAAAAGAAGAAGAAGAAGGACAAAATGAAAAAAAGAAAAAAAAGAAGAAAAAAAAAACAAAAAGGGAGCATTGAGCTCCAGACCCTGTATTGAGTCTTAGAAGTGTAGTGACAAGTGCATCTGTCCACAACCCTGTAAGGGTGAACGGGATGACGGACAAGAAAAATTATGTTCGTGGCAAAAAATGGTGGTGTTGCTATATAAAATTGCATTAAGAATAAAGAAAGGAAAAATTTCTTTATAAAAGTAGTGAAGAAAAAAGTGGAAAAAAGGGGAGTGTAAGCCATTTTACTAATAAATAGTGATGAGCGAGCATGCTTGTTACTACTCGGTACTCGCACGAGTATCACTGTACTCGGTCTACTCGACGGGGACCGAGTAATCTCGCGATACTCGTGCTGTACTCGTGGTCTTCATCCCTGCATGTTGGCGCTCTTTTGAGAGCCAGCCCTCATGCAGGGATTGGCTGGCAGACCACTGCAATGCCACAGCCCTGTTAGTTGTGGAATTGCAGTGATTGGCCGGCCTGCACAGCGTGACCGAGCCTTTATACCGGCGGGCGCGCTGTGCTCTGCTCACAGCTATCCAGACAGTCAGTGCAGGGAGAGGGTCGCTGCTTCAGGGAAAGGTTTGCGGCCCTTTATAGCTATTTCCGTAGCAGGGCTGCAAACAGTGTGACCAAAAGTCCTTCTCAGGACTATTCTAGTTGTATACAGGCAGGCAGGGTATAGCCAGGTCGGAGTACAGTAGCAGAGTCCTTCTCAGGACTATTGTTGCTGTATACAGGCAGGGTATAGCCAGGTTGGAATACAGGCTAGTGACCAAAAGAGTCCTTGTCAGGACTATTGTAGCAGTATACAGGCAGGCAGGCAGGCAGGCAGGGTATATAGCCATTCCTAGTGGTGACCGTATACCAGCCTTCATCATATCTGGGGCTGGTGTACACAGTCTAAAACAGTCCTGATAGTGTCAGACTTCTCAGCAATTGTCGCTCCTAAAACCTGTTAGGTTCTTAGTGCGTCCGTGCTTGCATTTAAAAACCGCACGTGTGTGCCTGTCGGTGGCAGCGTACAGGTGCACTTGTGTGCGTTTTTACCAAACTATTATATAACGCACAAGTGTAGTGTATAATACACGTCAGTCAGCAGTGGCTGATAGTGTCAGAGTTCTCGTCATTAATTTTTGCTCCTAAAACCTGTGTTAGGTTCTTAGTGCGTCCGTGCTTGCATTTAAAAACCGCACGTGTGTGCCTGTCGGTGGCAGCGTACAGGTGCACTTGTGTGCGTTTTTACCAAACTATTATATAACGCACAAGTGTAGTGTATAATACACGTCAGTCAGCAGTGGCTGATAGTGTCAGAGTTCTCGTCATTAATTTTTGCTCCTAAAACCTGTGTTAGGTTCTTAGTGCGTCCGTGCTTGCATTTAAAAACCGCACGTGTGTGCCTGTCGGTGGCAGCGTACAGGTGCACTTGTGTGCGTTTTTACCAAACTATTATATAACGCACAAGTGTAGTGTATAATACACGTCAGTCAGCAGTGGCTGATAGTGTCAGAGTTCTCGTCATTAATTTTTGCTCCTAAAACCTGTGTTAGGTTCTTAGTGCGTCCGTGCTTGCATTTAAAAACCGCACGTGTGTGCCTGTCGGTGGCAGCGTACAGGTGCACTTGTGTGCGTTTTTACCAAACTATTATATAACGCACAAGTGTAGTGTATAATACACGTCAGTCAGCAGTGGCTGATAGTGTCAGAGTTCTCGTCATTAATTTTTGCTCCTAAAACCTGTTAGGTTCTTAGTGCGTCCGTGCTTGCATTTAAAAACCGCACGTGTGTGCCTGTCGGTGGCAGCGTACAGGTGCACTTGTGTGCGTTTTTACCAAACTATTATATAACGCACAAGTGTAGTGTATAATACACGTCAGTCAGCAGTGGCTGATAGTGTCAGAGTTCTCATCATTAATTTTTGCTCCTAAAACCTGTTAGGTTCTTAGTGCGTCTGTGCTTGCATTTAAAAACCGCACGTGTGTGCCTGTCGGTGGCAGCGTACAGGTGCACAATTTGCACAAACTTTGATATAACGCCCAAGTCTAGTGAATACACGTCAGCACAGCATTGCAAAATGCGCAAGGGCGTTGGCAAGGAACAAGGAAGTGGACGTGATGGTGGTGCAGGCAGAGGCCGAGGTCGTGGGCAAGCTCTAATTTTGCCACAACAAAGGGCCACATCTAGTCGCTCGCACATCCTGTCCCAAATTCTTGGGGACCGCATCAGTACACCGCTCTTGAACCAAGACCAGTGTCAACAGGTTGTTAGTTGGATAGCGGATAATGCTTCCAGTCAGATTGGCACCACCACAAACACTCTGTCTTCCACACGGTCAAGTGTCAGTAGCCGTGATACTGCACCGCACATTTCAGAACCTGATCCTCCTTCCTACCACAAGGCTGAGTACACGTCCTCGGACATTAATGATCCCACACTTGGACACTCGGAAGAGCTGTTCACGTTTCCATTCGCACAATTTCGCGACTGCTTGCGCTGGAAATGTTGCCTTTTAGGCTGGTGGAGACAGAAGCATTCCGCGACCTGATGGCGGCAGCTGTCCCACGTTACTCGGTCCCCAGCCGCCACTATTTCTCCCGGTGTGCCGTCCCCGCGTTGCATAACCACGTGTCACAAAACATCACACGTGCCCTGAACAACGCTGTTTCACCCAAAGTCCACCTAACCACAGACACGTGGACAAGTGCTTGTGGGCAAGGCCGCTACATCTCGTTGACGGCACACTGGGTTAATATTGTGGAAGCTGGGACCCAGTCTGAGCGAGGGACGGAACACGTCCTTCCCACACCAAGGTTTGCAGGCCCTACCTCAGTCAGTGTTTCACCCACACTCTACAGCTCCGGAATGTCATGCTCTTCAGCCTCCTCCTCCTCCTGCGCATCCTCATCCACTGTACCCTCCACACCAGTCCCAAGCTGGAAGCACTGCAGCACTGCCTCGGCGAAGCGGCAACAGGCTGTGCTGAAGCTAATCTGCATAGGTGACAAACCCCACAATGCAGAAGAGCTGTGGACAGCTCTGAAACAGCAGGCAGATCACTGGCTCACACCTCTGAACCTAAAGCCAGGAAAGGTCGTGTGAGACAATGGCCGGAACCTGGTGGCGGCTTTGAGGCGAGGCCAGCTGACACATGTTCCATGCGTGGCCCATGTGCTCAACCTCGTGGTTCAGCGGTTTCTAAAGTCATACCCAGAGCTGTCTGATCTGCTGGTAAAAGTTCGCCGCCTGTCTGCACATTTTCGAAAGTCACCTACTGCTTCAGCCGGCCTTGCCGGCTTTCAGCGCAGTTTGCATCTTCCGGCTCACAGACTGGTGTGTGATGTCCCCACGCGTTGGAATTCAACTCTGCACATGTTGGTCAGGATATGTGAGCAGAAGAGGGCAGTTGTTGAGTACCTGCATCACCTAAGCCGTCGGGAAATGGGTCAAACTCCACACATAACACCTGAGGAGTGGAGATGGATGTCCGACCTATGTACCATCCTCCAAAACTTTGAGGACTCCACCAAGATGGTGAGTGGTGATGACGCCATTATTAGCGTCACCATACCGCTACTCTGCCTTCTAAAACGGTCTCTGCTCAAAACCAAACATGATGCATTGCAGGCGGAGCGCGATGAGTTGCAGCAAGAAACAGTAGTGGGTGTGGGTGATAACACACAGCCCAGCCTCGTCTCATCACAACGTGCAGTGGAGGACTATGACGAGGAGGAGGATGAAGACATGGAGCAAATCTCCGGCCAAATTGAGGATATGACATGCACACCAGTCATATCCTCGGTTCAGCGTGGCTGGCCAGAGGACAGGGTAGATGAGGAGGAGGAGGAGGAGGAGGAGGACAGCATGTTCAGTCAACGTGTTGGTCAGGCTACTGAAGTCCTGGCTGTTAAGAGTCTGGCGCACATGGCTGACTTTATGGTAAGCTGCCTGTCTCGTGACCCTCGCGTTAAGAACATCTTGGCCGACAATCATTACTGGTTGGTAACACTGTTAGACCCACGCTACAAGGAGAACTTTATGTCTCTTATTCCCGAGGCGGAGAGGTCAACCAAAATGCAGCAGTTCCGGAAGGCCATAGTCACGGAAGTAGGCAAAGCATTCCCCTCACAAAACGCTAGCGGCATAGGTCAGGAATCAGTGGACAACCAAGGCGTACAGCCGAGAGAGGCACAAGTCCAATCCGCCAGAGGTAGGGGAACAGTCTTTAAGATGTGGGACAGTTTTCTCAGCCCCTCACGTACCACAGCCCCTGAGGTGCGGGGTAGTGCCACAAGAAATCCTAAGTTTGCCCAGATGCTCAAGGAGTACCTTGCAGATCGAACAACTGTACTCCGACATTCCTCTGTGCCTTACAATTATTGGGTATCCAAGGTGGACACGTGGCATGAATTGGCTCTCTACGCCTTGGAAGTCCTGGCCTGCCCTGCCGCTAGCGTTTTGTCAGAGCGTGTTTTTAGTGCCGCAGGTGGAATCATTACAGATAAACGCACCCGCCTGTCAACTGAAAATGCTGACAGGCTGACTCTGATCAAGATGAACAAGGGTTGGATTGGGCCAGACTTCACCACACCACCAGCAAATGAGAGCGGAATTTAAAGTTTGTAACGGGAATTTGCCATGTACCTCCAGTCACCCATGGGTACACACTTCTGGACTTTGGATAATCGCTGGACTGCTCCTCCTTCTCCTCATGCGCCACCATGATGACCGTTACAAGAGTTAGGCCTTTGTTTCAGGTATACCCCCAGTGGTAAATTTTTTCGCCCATTCTTTGCAGAATGGACATTACAACGACAGGAGACCCGCTCCTTTGCAATGGGAACAATGTTTTGAGGCCCTCATGCACGTCTCTATGCAGGGACAACGTGGAGCCTCCCAATTTTTGGCTGCCCTGCCAAAGGGCTATACTATAATACACCCACTTCCTGACAATGGACACTTAATGTTTTGAGGCCCTCATGCACGTCTCTATCCAGGGACAACGTGGAGCCTCCCAATTTTTGGCTGCCCTGCCAAAGGGCTATACTACAAAAGACCCACTTCCTGACAATGGACACTTAATGTTTTGAGGCCCTCATGCACGTCTCTATCCAGGGACAACGTGGAGCCTCCCAATTTTTGGCTGCCCTGCCTAAGGGCTATACTATAATACACCCACTTCCTGACAATGGACACTTAATGTTTTGAGGCCCTCATGCACGTCTCTATCCAGGGACAACGTGGAGCCTCCCAATTTTTGGCTGCCCTGCCAAAGGGCTATACTACAAAAGACCCACTTCCTGACAATGGACACTTAATGTTTTGAGGCCCTCATGCACGTCTCTATCCAGGGACAACGTGGAGCCTCCCAATTTTTGGCTGCCCTGCCTAAGGGCTATACTATAATACACCCACTTCCTGACAATGGACACTTAATGTTTTGAGGCCCTCATGCACGTCTCTATCCAGGGACAACGTGGAGCCTCCCAATTTTTGGCTGCCCTGCCAAAGGGCTATACTATAATACACCCACTTCCTGACAATGGACACTTAATGTTTTGAGGCCCTCATGCACGTCTCTATCCAGGGACAACGTGGAGCCTCCCAATTTTTGGCTGCCCTGCCAAAGGGCTATACTACAAAAGACCCACTTCCTTCCAATGGGCACTTCAGGTTTACAGGCCCTCATGCACGTCTCTATCCAGGGACAACGTGGAGCCTCCCAATTTTTGGCTGCCCTGCCTAAGGGCTATACTATAATACACCCACTTCCTGACAATGGACACTTAATGTTTTGAGGCCCTCATGCATGTCTCTATCCAGGGACAACGTGGAGCCTCCCAATTTTTGGCTGCCCTGCCAAAGGGCTATACTACAAAAGACCCACTTCCTTCCAATGGGCACTTCAGGTTTACAGGCCCTCATGCACGTCTCTATCCAGGGACAACGTGGAGCCTCCCAATTTTTGGCTGCCCTGCCAAAGGGCTATACTACAAAAGACCCACTTCCTTCCAATGGGCACTTCAGGTTTACAGGCCCTCATGCACGTCTCTATCCAGGGACAACGTGGAGCCTCCCAATTTTTGGCTGCCCTGCCTAAGGGCTATACTATAATACACCCACTTCCTGACACTGGACACTTAATGTTTTGAGGCCCTCATGCACGTCTCTATCCAGGGACAACGTGGAGCCTCCCAATTTTTGGCTGCCCTGCCTAAGGGCTATACTACAATAGACCCACTTCCTTACAATGGGCACTTCAGGTTTACAGGCCATCATGCACGTCTGTATGCAGGGGCATTGGTGAACCTCACAATTTTGGACTGCCCTGGCAAAGGAAAATACTACAAAGACTCAGTTCCTCAAAATGGGCACATTAGACTCAGAGGCCTTTATGTACGTCTCTTCTCAGGGACATCGGAGTGCCACACAATGTTTTACGTAAAATCTTTCATGTATTGATCTCAAAAAGTAACATACATTAGCTCTATCTCACTATTGGGTATGTGCCCTTAACATTTCCGCTATGAAAAATCATTTTGGTGTCATTTTGGAAGGTTTTCTGGTGAGTCCGTAAAAATGGCGTAAAACGCGGACAAAATTATTCACAGCTGTGACTTTTGAGTGATAAATGCTTCAAGGGGTCTTCCCCATGCTGTTGCCATGTCATTTGAGCACTCTTCGGAGACTTTTGTGCCATTTTTAGGGTTTCTACATGCTGCCGGTGGTCATTTCACAAAAATACTCGGGTCTCCCATAGGATAACATTGGGCTCGGTGCTCGGGCCGAGTACACGAGTATCTTGGGAGGCTCGGCCCGAGCTTCGAGCACCCGAGCTTTTTAGTACTCGCTCATCACTACTAATAAACCTAAAAAATAAAAATAAATTGAATAAAAATCATGAATATTGTGTTATAACAGGAAATTCGGTGTAAGAATGAATATCCGGGATTAGAGTTCAGCGAATGAGTTATAGAAATTGTTACAAAAAGGAGTGTGTACGGTTTATGCGTAAATTTTCAGAATGCGTACATGAAAATTATATGTATGTGAGAATGTCCCCCATGCTTTGTAAAAAGTTATTTATGAAAATGTAAATAAAATATATAAAAATGCCTAATTATTTATAATTTATGAGAAAGATATATATGTATGGAAGAATGTTATAAGGTGTCCAAGAACCATAAAGAAAAAGGGTGCATATATAATGTTAGAGGTCTAGAGTTCCACCAGGCTATATCACCCCTAAAGAAATAGAAAGAAGACCTTACTACCTGTGTACCCCAAAAAAAGCTATATTTCTTAGCCAGGATTATGGTGGAGATATGCACAAGTGAAATAAGAATATAAAGTAATACAATAAGATTATAAAACCAATATGTGTGCATTCATGCACCACCCGGTACGCTACCCTTGCCAAATTGCTCACTCTAGATCCCCACACGATCCATGAAGCCGTTCCCCCAGTCACACCGCCTGCTGCCGGTTCCCACTCATCCCTGGGGGAGTTAGGCGAGTGGTATCGAGAGCTACATGTCGGCACTGATGATACCCCCATACACCACAAGGAAGGGGTATACCGGGTGGTACAGGAGTATGAGCGGGTTTTTAGCAAGCACCCTCTAGATTTTGGGCAGATTAAAGGGGTTCAACACCACATCCCTACCGGTACACACTCCCCTATTAAAGAGAGATACAGGCCTATTCCCCCTGCGCACTACCAATGCGCCAAAGACATGTTGAGGAACATGAAGGAGGCAGGGGTTATTAGGGACAGCTGTAGTCCCTGGGCCGCTCCGTTGGTGCTGGTTAAGAAGAAGGATGGCACCATGCGGATGTGTGTGGATTACCGGAAGATTAACCAGATAACGCATAAGGATGCTTACCCTCTGCCCCGCATCAAAGAGTCCCTGGCCTCGCTGAGAACCGCTAACTACTTCTCCACCCTTGACCTCACCAGCGGGTACTGGCAGGTGGCCGTGGCACCGGAAGACCGAGAGAAGACTGCCTATGGGACCGTTTTGCTGTACTTGGATGATGTGATTGTGTACTCACAGACGTATGAAGCCCACCTGGAGCACCTAGCCGAGGTGTTCGCGTCCCTTGCCAAGTATGGGATGAAGTTGAAGCCCTCAAAGTGTCATCTGCTGAAACCCAGAGTGCAGTACCTAGGACATGTGGTTGGTGCGGAAGGTGTCGCCCCCAACCCCGAGAAGATCACCGCCATCCAAGACTGGCCGAGACCGACCACAGTGAGGGAAGTGAGGCAGTTTCTGGGCCTGGTGGGATATTACCGTCGCTTCATTAAGGGGTACACAAAGATGGCTGCCCCCATGCAAGACCTCCTCGTAGGACAGACCAAGGGTGGTAGATCCCTAGTAGCCCCATTGGTGTGGGAAGAAAAGCATGAGGAATCCTTCCGCCAGCTGAGAACAGCCCTGACCGGAGAGGAAATCCTAGCGTACCCTGACTACAGCCGCCCATTCATCCTCTACACCGACGCCAGCAATGTGGGCTTGGGGGCTGTTCTATCCCAGGTCCAAGACAGAAGGGAAAAGGTAATAGCTTATGCTAGCCGAAAACTCCGACCGACTGAGAGGAACCCTGAGAACTACATCTCCTTCAAGCTTGAGCTCTTGGCACTGGTGTGGGCTATCACCGAGCGGTTCCGCCATTACCTGGCAGCAGCCAAGTTCACCGCGTACACAGACAATAACCTGCTGACCCATCTAGATACGGCCAAGCTGGGCGCGTTGGAGCAGCGGTGGGTGACCAGGGTAGCCAACTACGATTTCACCATCAAGTACCGGGCCGGCCGTACCAACGTCAATGCCAATGCACTCTCCCGGATGCCCCACCTGTCGGAAGAGGGGCCAGAGGATGATGACCTCGAAGAGATCGAGTTGCCTGCATTTCACCGGCCATTCACTGAGAAGGTGCACGTCTACCAACAACGGGTGAACCTGGATCCGCTGCCCCGACAGGACTGGCAGGAAGCTCAGGACCAGGCACCTGCTGTCCGCCTGGTCAAGACTCTAGTGGAACAGGGTTCTGCTGGGATAGACCCTGCTGCCCCTGCCGAAGCCCAACGTCTGTGGCAAGAACGGACCCGGCTATACCTACACCAGGGGAAGTTGTATCGCGAGCTGATTAATCCAAAGACTCACGAGAAGATCCGCCAGCTGGTGATTCCCCAGGCTAACGTGCCCACCGTCCTGCAAGCATACCATGATGGTGCAGTGCACTTCGGGTGGAAGAAGCTAGAGATGTTGTTAAGAGAGCGGTTCTATTGGAGTGGAATGTGGGAATCTGTGGAGGCCTGGTGCCGAGAATGTGGCCCTTGCGCATTGAGAAGGAAGGACGAGGCCAGCCAGAAGGCACCCCTACACCCGATCATTACACACCAACCGCTGGAGCTGGTTGCCCTTGACCATGTAAAGCTCACCCCCAGCCGAAGTGGGTACACCTACGCTCTGACCATCGTAGACCACTACTCGAGGTTCCTGGTGGTTGTCCCAGTTAAGGACTTAACCGGCCGCACCGCTGCTAAGGCTTTCCAGGCTTATTTCTGTTGACCGCATTGGTACCCGGAGAGGGTGCTTACCGACCAGGGTCCGGCCTTTGAAGCAGAGGTATTCCAGGAATTCTGCCAGTTGTACGGCTGCAAGAAAATCCGGACCACGCCTTACCACGCCCAAACCAATGGCATTTGTGAAAAGATGAACCACTTGGTCCTGGGCCTCCTCAAGACGTTACCACTGGAAGAGCGGAACCTGTGGCTGGAGAAGCTACCTGACCTGGTCGATATGTACAACAACATCCCTTCCAGCTCTACGAAATGCACTCCAGCATACCTGATGAGAGCTCGTCCCGGCTGGCTACCAGTGGATCTGGAAATGGGCTTGGAAGCTTCAGAAGCACTCCTGTCGACAGCTGAATGGGACACTCGGCGGAGGACACAGTACCGACAGGTCCAGGAGTATGTTGAAAAGAACTTGTGCCGGAGTCGGGGACAACAGGAGCAGTGCTTCAACAAGAAGGCGCCTGCCGGTTCCTTCCAACCTGGGGATGTAGTGCTGAAGCGGAAAAGAAGGGCCCACAAGCTGGATGATCAATGGGAAAAAACCCCGTATGTAGTCCAGCCCACAGGATGGGAGAATGGGAAGGCCTACCAGATCAGCCGTGACCAGGGGGGGACTTTGGCCACGGTTTCCCGAGACCACCTGAAGAAGTGCCCACCAGCATTGAGAGTAGCGGATGAGGCTCCAGTTCCCAGTCCAGTGGAGAAGGAAAAAGAGGTAATCCACACCATGATGGGTGATTTTCCAGCAGACTGGCCTACACAGAACGGTGCGGTGATCCTTCCAGTGATACTGTTCCCACAACCCGTGGATGAAGAAATGATGGAAACGGTTAACCGCGAGCCAGTGCCCAGGGATGTACCTGTACCCAGCTCCCCTACGCCTCCGCCTGCCCCACATGATAGCAGGGAGGAGGAACTGACTGTTCCCTCTGCCCCACTGCCTGTCACCACTGACACCGGACCCCGAAGGTCCACTCGCCCCAACCTAGGTAGACCCCCACTTAGGTACAGGGAAACTACTCTTTAAAAGGGGGGGGCTTTATGTGTTGAGTGTACCAGTTTGAAAGTTTTAAATGATAAGTAAAGATGATCAACCAAAGAAGTTTACCTGATTGAACCGTGATTAAACCGGCCGTTGCCGGCAACTGTTGTCCCCGTAGGGACTGTGCAACCATTGCGTAAGGAACTGCTTACGGACAAGCCCGAGAACTTGCAGGGCAACCACAAACTTAGTGCAATGTAAATAAAAATGTTTGTTGGCTTGACACCGTTACCGCCTCCGGAGAGGCTGATTTGGGAGGATGGGCCTGGAGGAAAGGGATGGCCTAGGCCCGCCACTACCGTAACCGGTGGCGATCCTCCGGGGGTTCAGGGGTCCCCTTGGACGTGGGCCCCCTGAAAGAGACAGAACCCGCTCGGGCAACTTGGTGCTGGACTGGGGTCAAGGGGTGCTGCCCGCTTCTTAGGGGCAGCATCAGGGCCAGGTTGTTTGGGTGGGAGAAGAGCGGAAGCTGTACCGTTGTAAAATGTTTATGATGCTTTTACATGTTTTACCGTTTTATTCTTTTTCAGTTGTGAAAATAAAACCGGTGATGGACGGGCAGCCCGCGGACGGTCTGCATTTTACTATAGGGGAATGTGGCGCCCTGGACAAGCCAGGTCGTCACAGGTACTACACCAACACACTCTACACTCCGGCTAGGCACACCGAAGCTAAACACAAATCCTAGTTGCCTTCCTCCAGGGGCTGATGTCCACACCAGGGGGTGGGCCAGGCGGTTGATCCCACCCACCGAGGAGTTCACAGTCCTGGAGGCGGGAAAAGGAGTCAGATTAGAGATCAGTTTTGGAGTTAGAGAAGTGAAGAGGAGAGGAGACTGACCGTGTCCGGGTGTGTGGCCCGGGCACTCAGCAAGGTTGGCAGACGGTGGTGACCTTCTGCAGGAGAGGCTGATTGGAGTGAACCGTACGGACCGGGGATGGGCAGTGGCCCGCCGGTACCAGATCGGGGAGTGAAGAGAAGCCAGCACCATCCGGCAGGGCCTACGGACCCCGACCAGGCTAGGAGTCGCCGTAAAACCGGTCAAATCCGTTAGCGACAGGAACCTCCAGGGTTTCCCAGCAGTCAAGACCCGATTGAAGGCAACAGCTCACACCGTAGAGGGAAGCACAGTCACCGCCAAGGCTACAGTTCCCAGGGCCAGAGCCTGCGGGCAAAAGGGGCTCCCTCAGCATCCATCCAAGCTGGGGAGCGGGTTACCGGTGGGAAGCCCGCTAGATTTTGGGGGAATAAAAGGGGTCCAACACCACATCCCCACAGGTGCACACCCACCCATCAAAGAGAGCTATAAGCCAATACCACCTTCACATTGCCAGTGTACCAAGGACATGTTGAGCAACATGAAGGCGGCTGGGGTTATCCGTGACAGTTGTAGCCTTTGGGCAGCTCTGTTGATCCTGTTAAAAAAGAAGGACGGCACCACTCCCCGTATTGAGGAATCGCTAGCTGCATTGAGAACTGCAAATTATTTTTCTACCCTTGATCTCACTAGTCACTATTGGCAAGTGTCCGTTGCTGAGGCAGACCCCTATGGGTCTCTGCGAGTTCAAAAGCATGCCCTTCGAGCTGTGCAATGCGCCAGGAACCTTCCAGAGGCTGATGGAATGCTGCTTGGGACAAGATTTTAGGGTGTATAAAAAGGGAGATTAGATCCCGTGATCCCAACGTATTGTTACACCTCTATAAATCACTTGTAAGGCTACATCTGGAATATGGGAACCAGTTTTGGGCTCCACATTTTAAAAAGGACATTCAGAAGTTAGAGTCAGTTCAAAGGTGGGCAACTAGACTACTACAAGGAATGGAAGGCCTCCCATATGATGACAAGTTGAAAAAGTTATTAAGTGATTATTGGCTGCAATGGGGCTTTCTGGCTGGTGCCAGCCTCTCTTCTTAGCACACAGGAACCACAATCCCTACACCATGCTTCAATGGATTCTCTCATCCCAGCCCAGTAAAACTACATATTTTACACAGTCATAAGCAGCCAAAAGGGATCTATTCTATTCAATTGCAAATGATCTAGATAAGACTGAGAATAAGATACTGCACGGGACATAGCAGAGTTGGTCAAGTTGAGTGGAGATGAGTTTGCTATTTGGCACAGCTTTTTGCATCAATAAAGCAAGTAAAAGGTGTGAAAGATAAAAAAAAGGGTGAAAGTGTGAAAAGTGAATTGGCCAAATTGAGGTGCATATAAAGTTTTTGCTTTCTTTCAATTCACTAATGGGGCTCATTTGAATCAGGTGAATTGAGTTCTGCTTTTGGAAACTGGGTTAAGAAGGGGTGCACCGGTCCTGGAGGTACTGCAATACCAGGTCAATGCGTGGAGTGGACAGAGCAAGATTTTTTCCATCTCCTTGTTCTAAAAATCCATTTAATATATGGTCCCCAGAGAGGGGACGTATCAGATATTAAACTGATAAGAACAGATTTAATTTTTTTTTTTTTCTGTTTATCAGTAGGACTTCAAAATAACAAAGGTGATCGCCTCCCGTTGCCTGGGAACCGTCCAGGCACAAGAGGGCTATGTGTCACCAGAAGGCGCACACACTTCCTCAAGGCCGGCAGACGTGCAATCCCAGGCACCTTCCAGTACCGACCAAGGTAGCGTCCTCCGAAACTACACTTGATCTTAGCCAAAAGGCCGAGAAGCTATAACCCGAATTGGTTACGGCCTTGAGTGGCACCCTGGCCTATACCGGACACATATTAGGGAGAGGGAGACAAACCCACGCCTACAGAAGACATTTTGTCACCCAAGCCAACCCTTGAAAAGGCTGTTTTGCAGAGCAAAAACAAGAAGAATGGTGCTTTTTGCAGCCGCCGCCCACTGCAATGAATCTGAATAACTCCTCCTTTTGGACACAAGCACCTCCCCTCCCCCTTGCAGTCTTTCCAATTCATGATACAAAAAGACGGACGGACAGGACAGGACAGGACAGGCTGCCTGACTTTCCGTCACTGCCACCCTTTGCCATCCTTGCCCGTAGAAAGCCCTTTCATCATCCCCAAACCCTAATCTTTTCCCTTCCCTTCCCAGATGCGTCTCACTCCCTTTCATTAGGAAGTGAGCGCAGCCTTTTCTCCGTTCTGCACATGCGCGACGTTAAACACAAATGCGCAGGCGTGCGTTCCATTACCCTCACTGCATTCCACTCCCATACAGGAAGTGGGCGCAGCTATTACTACGGTCGCACATAAAAGAACCCACGGCCACCACTGCACATAGCTGACTCCACCACAGGACACCCACTTCTACACCAACGCAGGTAAGACAGGATCGGCACCTCTATGCTCCCGTTACAATCAGGCTCAGTCACCATGTGATAACGCTCTCAACTCTTTAGTTGCAGGCTCCCCTTGCTTCACCTCCACTGGCTGTGCTGCCATTTCCTCTCCCACCTGGAAGGTATACTTTATTCCACTATTTTCCTGTTTCTCTCTTCCCCCTTTTCCCATAACCTACTTTTATCTGCATTTGTGGGGTATCTATATGCTATTTACATCATAGTTTTATTCATTAATATGGAAGGGAAGAGTGCCCATGAGAGTGTTGAACTGCGGAGAGCAAGAGATTAAGCTGCTCCGATTTGCCACCATTGATAAGCTGTTCTCAGTAGATACACATGCTATCCAAACAGCAGCATCCACCATTGCTTCAGCCCACCCATTCAGTGACAGCTCACCAAGTCAGCCAGAGGAGTGGTGTAAGGAATTACACGTAGGCACTGACTCCACACCTTCACATCACAAGAAGGGGGTCTACAGGCTAGTGCAAGAATACGAGCAAGTCTTCAGCAAACATCCGCTAGACTTTTGAAGAATAAAAGGGGTCAAACACTACATCCCCACAAGTGCACACCCACCCATCAAAGAGAGATATAAGCCAAAACTACCTGCACATTACCAGTGTACCAAGGACATGTTGAGCAACATGAAGGAGGCTGGGGTTATCCGTGACAGTTGTAGCCTCTGGGCAGCTCCGTTGGTCCTGTTAAAGAAGAAGGACAGCACCACTCCCCTGTATTGAGGAATAGCTAGCTGCATTGAGAACTGCAAATTATTTTTCTACCCTTGATCTCACTAGTCGCTATTGGCAAGTGTCCGTTGCTGAGGCAGACCGGGAGAAGACCGCCTTTGCCACCCCGATGGGTCTCTGCGAGTTCAAAAGCATGCCCTTCGAGCTGTGCAATTTGCCAGGAACCTTCCAGAGGCTGATGGAATGCTGCTTGGGACACCGAAACTTTGAAACGGTACTGCTATACCTTTATGATGTTATTGTTTATTCTAAAGCAAACAAGATTTTAGGGTGTATAAAAAGGGAGATTAGATCCGGTGATCCCAACGTATTGTTACCCCTCTATAAATCACTTGTAAGGCCACATCTGGAATATGGGGTAAAGTCCTGAGCAGGTTGATAACCATTGGTTTGAGCATGGTAGGGTGTAGTGCGCATCTTCCTGCATCGGTAAAAGCTGCAGAAGTCCTTGAAGATTTCCGCTTCAAAGGCTGTGCCTTGATCTGTGAGGACTCTCTCTGAGTAGCCATGAGGTCTGCATAAGTGTGCTTGGAAGACCTTCGCTGCAGTATGGGCCATTAGATCTTTGACTTGTACCACAACCATAAATCTCGAGTAGTTGTCTACCATCGTAAGTGCATACGTGAGCTCGCCTCGATATTCTGCAACAAAACTCCCTTTTTCGATTTCAGTTTCAGCAAACACTCCTCTTCCTGTAGAAAATATTTATCATTACCTAAGACAGTCATTCTAATGCATGACAATATTAAGGCAATTTAGTTAAAACTTGTTTTAACTCACCTTTAAGGGGATTGATGTATTTCATGGTCAATCCAGGTTTGTCAGTGATGGCACTGACATAATGTATGGCGTCTTTTTCGGGCGTTATCCTTTGCCTTTTCATTGTGAAAATCCAGTTGCCTATATCAAAGCAAATTCTACTACTTGTAAAGTATGCAGAAAATGAAATGTAGAACATATAACATCAACTGCTTAGGAACGCATCATAGGTTAGTACTTAAAAGGATATTGTCATGTTCTAGTCATAATGCAAGCTGGACATTTTTCATGTTACCCTGTAATCGCCGGCCTGTTCTAATGCTCACAAGCCAAGATATAGGCTCAGCTGCTAAGGCTTCCCTCTGCCTTCTGAATGAAACTTGAATATGTCTGGGTCACTGTGTATATAGCAGGTGCTCAGAAAAAATAAGAGTCAATTCAATAGAAATAGCTCTGGCACACTATAGTGATCAATAACGTAAGAAAAGAACTCTTGGAATGCTGAAAATTCTTTATTTGTGCAAAAGGATAATTCATCCAACGTTTCGACCTTGTTTTTAGGTCTTTATCAAGGATAAAGTTATCTAAGATCATAAAGGGTTACAAAACCATATAAACACGTAATTAGTACATAGTACAACATAACAGTACAATATATTGCTACTTGAGAGTACAATGGGTCAAATGACCATGATGCACATACAAAAATTTTTTCCAAAGCCATAGTGAAAACATTTGTACTGAGGAAAGAAAATTTCCACATGACCTATCTGGAGAAACATTCTGGATCAAACAACCAAAAATAGTCAAGCAGGTAAATACACACCTATATGGATAACAGGATGATATGTGTTCAATTGTATAGCGTCATTGCCATTAAGGTACAAATGGAAAACTTGCAATCCTATATAGTGAAGGAAATGAACACATATCATATCAAAGAACACAGGAACATGGGTGTGAGAAAAACCTCAATGTTTGTTCTTTATAATGGTGTGAACATGTATATGTCTCAGTACCTTATGCACTTGAGAATTCTAGTGAGTAGATCATGAAAGCCTATTTCAGAACTGGAATCGGTAAATAATTGTAGGTGGAATCTAAATGAAAAGATGGTACAAGTGTTATCATGACACGTGGGCTATAACACAATGGACCGTGTGACAAAGAAGAAAGGAGAGAAAGAAGAGGAAGAAAATGCAACTACCTGTAACATTACGTGATAGTCACTGGTAAGTATCACTTGACAATTCAAGTGAAAAAGGATTCCTTTATTAAAGGGTTCTCAGTCGCCTCAGGATCATGAAATACTAGGGTAAATGATATGAGAATGGGTAAGAAGCACCACTAAAGGAAATATGAGATGCAGGACATATATCTATAAACCCCTGAACTACATGATAGAAATAAAAAGAAGAAAAAAGAAAAAAAAGAAGAAAGAAGAAGAACACATAGAATGCGGAAAGAGAATGGGTACAACTACCTGAGTTACTGCAGGGAGGCCCCTGGTTGGTATTGTGAGGGTTAGTGGAATTCC
The DNA here is from genome assembly GCF_048569485.1 of Anomaloglossus baeobatrachus. Classification (NCBI taxonomy): domain Eukaryota; kingdom Metazoa; phylum Chordata; class Amphibia; order Anura; family Aromobatidae; genus Anomaloglossus; species Anomaloglossus baeobatrachus. The sequence continues at coordinate 177,306 of NW_027444105.1, forward strand.
TTCACTGAAGGGTTCTCAGTTGCCTCAGGTTCGTGAAAAATGCTATAGACAAATAATGCCCGGAGAAAAGGGGTTCATATACAGCGAATAATGGTAATACAAGGTACATGTGTCACATGTAATAGTATATATATATATATTGTACTAAGCTCTACACCAGAAATAGAAAGTAGTCCCTCTGCCTTCTGTCTAGGTGCCCTGAGTTATGTCCTGTAAACTGTCACAGCGACCCAGACACACATGTGTAGTAGGGGAATATCCCTGCTGAGATGCCAGTGCTAGAGCACTCGTTTGCTGTGGATTTGAACGCTATGTGAGCAGTTCTTACCTTCAATGAGCAGAAGTCTCTTTTTTCAGATTTCAATATCTCTGTGGGTATCTGGCAGAAATATGGAATACTCTTTACTGCTAAGACCCTGTACACCACTCCCACTAAAGGGGGCTTTACACGCTGCGACATCGCTAATGCGGAGTCGTTGGGGTCACGGAATTTGTGACGCACATCCGGCCGCATTAGCGATGTTGCTGCGTGTGACACCGATGAGCGATTTTGCATCGCTGCAAAAACGTGCAAAATCGCTCATCGGTGACATGGGTCTCCATTCTCGATTATCGTTACTGCAGCAGTAACGATGTAGTTCGTCGCTCCTGCGGCAGCACACATCGCTCCGTGTGACACCGCAGAAACGAGGAACCTCTCCTTACCTGCCTCCCAGCCGCTATGAGGAAGGAAGGAGGTGGGCGGGATGTTCCGGCCACTCATCTCCGCCTACGGACTTTGAAACGACTGATGTGGACTCTACAGACTATAATACTGACACGTCCGATAATAATTTTGACACCCCATCCACTTCTTCAAGTGTGTCAAAAAACTTGAAAAATCAGCCGTTTTTTCAAAAAAATCGAAAAAAACAAGGAGGAGCGGCCGCAAACATAGAAAGTCATGTGTACCAACACAATCATTTCACGAGGGGGAAAAGGAAATGAATATTGATAATAATAATTTTTCTGTTATAAATATGTCGGCATGCATTTTAAACAGCAGTGAAATTAGTGTTTTGAAAAGGGGTTTAAATTTTGTTCCCAACAAGAGGTTTGATCTTTTTAAAACAATACTAGATGTTAATAAGTTTATCCGAAAATTAACAGTAAAAAAACACTTCTTTCACGATGAAAATGAGGTTAATGTTCCTAATGTTTCAAATGCATCAGCTGACATTTTTTTCTCTCCTATGTCATTTAAAGAACAAATGGCTTTACAAGATTTGCATGATTTGTCAAGTGATAGTGGTGCCGGACCCAATCCACATTGTGTGGTTTCCCACTTTAATGTTCCTAATCCCAGTTTTTATCCCATACCTTCGAGGTGTGATCAAATGACTGATTTCCAGAACATAGTAGAAAAGGAATTAACTGCTCTTTCTCATTTACAAGAACCAATGGTTCAAAATTTGTCTAAGACTGAGAAGGATGCGATTATTTCCTTGCAAAAAAACTCTAACATCATAATAAAAAATTCTGACAAGGGGGGGGCAGTCGTAGTTTTGGATACTGGACTTTATGAAAGGGAGGTATTGACTATGTTACAGGATTGTGATACCTACAGGAGAGTCGATCATGACCCCTCTGCAGATATAAAAAAATCCTTGGAAAAAATTCTAGAAGAAGGCTTACATTTGGGTTTAATTGATGAAAAATTGAGAGATTATCTTAATCCATCTTATTGTTTAATACCATTATTACATGCCTTACCCAAGTCACATAAAAACCAATTTCCCCCAAAAATGAGACCGATTGTCTCAGGTATAGATTCTTATACTGAACATCTGGCAGAGTGGTTGGATAACCACCTTCAATTTCTTCCTAAAATGTCTCCTGGCTATGTCCTGGATAGCAAACACGTGTTGAATATTATTTCTCAGATGAAATGGCAAGATAATTTTAGTTGGTTAACTTGTGATGTGCAATCACTGTATACATCCATTCCACATTCTCTTGCCATTTTAGCGTTGAAAGATTTGCTCAAAAAATATTCTGACTACTCACTTGAATTACAGGACTATTTGATTGACGTAACTGAGTTTTTACTCAAAAACAACTATTTTACCTTTTTAAATAAAGGATATATTCAGTTACAGGGATGTTCAATGGGCGCACGGTTTTCCCCCTCTCTAGCAGGCATATTTATGTTTTGGTGGGAAGAACAATATATTTTTAATCAGTGCAATCCTTTTTTCTCGGATATAGTATTATATCTGAGATTTATAGATGATGTACTTATTGTATGGCAAAATCCAAACAAAAAAATTGAGGATTTCATATCATATATTAATAATAATGCCCATAATCTCTTTTTCACTTTTTTTCATGATGTATCAAAAATTAATTTTTTGGATATACAATTCCATGGGAAGAGTGACAATGGAGAAATTAATTGCAGTCTTTATAGAAAACCCATATCAGGCAACTCATTATTACATGCGGGAAGTTGCCATCCAAAGCATGTTATAAATAACATCCCTACAGGTGAATATGTCCGTGCTAGGAGATGTTGCAACACCCAAAATGGTTTTGAGGCAGAATGCAGCACTATTGAAAAAAGGTTTTTGGCAAGAGGGTATAAAATGACAAATCTCCAGAAAGCCAAAACCAAGGCAATCAAAGTGAGTAGGTCACAATATTTGGACATGAATAAAACCAGAGATAATCCCCAGAAAGAATTGTCAGTTGTTTTTTCAACAACATACAGTAAAAATTATTATGATGTAATTAAAATTATTAAAAAATATTTACCCATTTTATCTACAGATGACACATTACACAAAATTTTAAAAAATGGAGTTAAATTTGTTTCAAAAAGGAACATTACATTGGGATCCATGTTATCACCTAGTGATCATATGAATAGGTGCGGTTCCACTAAAAAAAACACTGGCAATTGGTTACCCAGCACAGGCTCTTTCAAATGTGGCCACAGATCGTGTGGACTATGCGGTTATATGTCAAATGTGAAAGAATTTTCTTCATTTACAGATAAAAAAACGTATAAAATAATGTCACTCATAAACTGCAGTTCAGACCATGTGGTTTATTTAATATCGTGTACTATTTGCCAGTTACAATATATAGGCAGCACTTGTCGTTCTCTCAGAAAGAGGATATCTGAACACATTTATGATGTTAATAATGCCACCACCAGAAAATTATCAGGAGCGTCTCAACATTTTCGCGACGCACATGCAGGTAATTTAACAGGCATGAAAGTTAATGCCATTGAAAAAATTCAACTACCTAGAAGGGGTGGAAATTTGAAAGATATCCTCTTTCAGAGAGAAATAAAATGGATGTTTTTAATGGGCACTAGATTTCCGAAAGGTTTAAATAAAAGAAATGAATTGATGTTTGCATATTAATCTGGCTAAAAAACTAAAAAAACTTTGTATATATATATAAGTGTTATAAGCATTATATGGAGTGATATAACTCAAGGGGTTAATGTTTTTGTAATTGTCTTGCTCTCTCCTTGCATTTGATCACATGTTTGGGTTCAGCCCTTTTTAAACAGTTCTGTGACTAGATGGTTTAGAGACTGAATAAGAACTGGATGTTCGAAACGCGTCCTCTCTGACATGGGCTTGACCACCATAGCATGGACTTTTTAATGATAAGAAAATAAAGGAAGTTTTATTTTAAAGAACAAAATGCCTGGAGTTTTGTGCTGGTGAAATCCTTCAACCAATTTCAAACCACAAGGAAGGGGTATACCGGGTGGTACAGGAGTATGAGCGGGTTTTTAGCAAGCACCCTCTAGATTTTGGGCAGATTAAAGGGGTTCAACACCACATCCCTACCGGTACACACTCCCCTATTAAAGAGAGATACAGGCCTATTCCCCCTGCGCACTACCAATGCGCCAAAGACATGTTGAGGAACATGAAGGAGGCAGGGGTTATTAGGGACAGCTGTAGTCCCTGGGCCGCTCCGTTGGTGCTGGTTAAGAAGAAGGATGGCACCATGCGGATGTGTGTGGATTACCGGAAGATTAACCAGATAACGCATAAGGATGCTTACCCTCTGCCCCGCATCAAAGAGTCCCTGGCCTCGCTGAGAACCGCTAACTACTTCTCCACCCTTGACCTCACCAGCGGGTACTGGCAGGTGGCCGTGGCACCGGAAGACCGAGAGAAGACTGCCTATGGGACCATTTTGCTGTACTTGAATGATGTGATTGTGTACTCACAGACGTATGAAGCCCACCTGGAGCACCTAGCCGAGGTGTTCGCGTCCCTTGCCAAGTATGGGATGAAGTTGAAGCCCTCAAAGTGTCATCTGCTGAAACCCAGAGTGCAGTACCTAGGACATGTGGTTGGTGCGGAAGGTGTCGCCCCCAACCCCGAGAAGATCACCGCCATCCAAGACTGGCCGAGACCGACCACAGTGAGGGAAGTGAGGCAGTTTCTGGGCCTGGTGGGATATTACCGTCGCTTCATTAAGGGGTACACAAAGATGGCTGCCCCCATGCAAGACCTCCTCGTAGGACAGACCAAGGGTGGTAGATCCCTAGTAGCCCCATTGGTGTGGGAAGAAAAGCATGAGGAATCCTTCCGCCAGCTGAGAACAGCCCTGACCGGAGAGGAAATCCTAGCGTACCCTGACTACAGCCGCCCATTCATCCTCTACACCGACGCCAGCAATGTGGGCTTGGGGGCTGTTCTATCCCAGGTCCAAGACAGAAGGGAAAAGGTAATAGCTTATGCTAGCCGAAAACTCCGACCGACTGAGAGGAACCCTGAGAACTACATCTCCTTCAAGCTTGAGCTCTTGGCACTGGTGTGGGCTATCACCGAGCGGTTCCGCCATTACCTGGCAGCAGCCAAGTTCACCGCGTACACAGACAATAACCTGCTGACCCATCTAGATACGGCCAAGCTGGGCGCGTTGGAGCAGCGGTGGGTGACCAGGTTAGCCAACTACGATTTCACCATCAAGTACCGGGCCGGCCGTACCAACGTCAATGCCAATGCACTCTCCCGGATGCCCCACCTGTCGGAAGAGGGGCCAGAGGATGATGACCTCGAAGAGATCGAGTTGCCTGCATTTCACCGGCCATTCACTGAGAAGGTGCACGTCTACCAACAACGGGTGAACCTGGATCCGCTGCCCCGACAGGACTGGCAGGAAGCTCAGGACCAGGCACCTGCTGTCCGCCTGGTCAAGACTCTAGTGGAACAGGGTTCTGCTGGGATAGACCCTGCTGCCCCTGCCGAAGCCCAACGTCTGTGGCAAGAACGGAACCGGCTATACCTACACCAGGGGAAGTTGTATCGCGAGCTGATTAATCCAAAGACTCACGAGAAGATCCGCCAGCTGGTGATTCCCCAGGCTAACGTACCCACCGTCCTGCAAGCATACCATGATGGTGCAGTGCACTTCGGGTGGAAGAAGCTAGAGATGTTGTTAAGAGAGCGGTTCTATTGGAGTGGAATGCGGGAATCTGTGGAGGCCTGGTGCCGAGAATGTGGCCCTTGCGCATTGAGAAGGAAGGACGAGGCCAGCCAGAAGGCACCCCTACACCCGATCATTACACACCAACCGCTGGAGCTGGTTGCCCTTGACCATGTAAAGCTCACCCCCAGCCGAAGTGGGTACACCTACGCTCTGACCATCGTAGACCACTACTCGAGGTTCCTGGTGGTTGTCCCAGTTAAGGACTTAACTGGCCGCACCGCTGCTAAGGCTTTCCAGGCTTATTTCTGTTGACCGCATTGGTACCCGGAGAGGGTGCTTACCGACCAGGGTCCGGCCTTTGAAGCAGAGGTATTCCAGGAATTCTGCCAGTTGTACGGCTGCAAGAAAATCCGGACCACGCCTTACCACGCCCAAACCAATGGCATTTGTGAAAAGATGAACCACTTGGTCCTGGGCCTCCTCAAGACGTTACCACTGGAAGAGCGGAACCTGTGGCTGGAGAAGCTACCTGACCTGGTCGATATGTACAACAACATCCCTTCCAGCTCTACGAAATGCACTCCAGCATACCTGATGAGAGCTCGTCCCGGCCGGCTACCAGTGGATCTGGAAATGGGCTTGGAAGCTTCAGAAGCACTCCTGTCGACAACTGAATGGGACACTCGGCGGAGGACACAGTACCGACAGGTCCAGGAGTATGTTGAAAAGAACTTGTGCCGGAGTCGGGGACAACAGGAGCAGTGCTTCAACAAGAAGGCGCCTGCCGGTTCCTTCCAACCTGGGGATGTAGTGCTGAAGCGGGAGGGCCCACAAGCTGGATGATCAATGGGAAAAAACCCCGTATGTAGTCCAGCCCACAGGATGGGAGAATGGGAAGGCCTACCAGATCAGCCGTGACCAGGGGGGGACTTTGGCCACGGTTTCCCGAGACCACCTGAAGAAGTGCCCACCAGCATTGAGAGTAGCGGATGAGGCTCCAGTTCCCAGTCCAGTGGAGAAGGAAAAAGAGGTAATCCACACCATGATGGGTGATTTTCCAGCAGACTGGCCTACACAGAACGGTGCGGTGATCCTTCCAGTGATACTGTTCCCACAACCCGTGGATGAAGAAATGATGGAAACGGTTAACCGCGAGCCAGTGCCCAGGGATGTACCTGTACCCAGCTCCCCTACGCCTCCGCCTGCCCCACATGATAGCAGGGAGGAGGAACTGACTGTTCCCTCTGCCCCACTGCCTGTCACCACTGACACCGGACCCCGAAGGTCCACTCGCCCCAACCTAGGTAGACCCCCACTTAGGTACAGGGAAACTACTCTTTAAAAGGGGGGGGCTTTATGTGTTGAGTGTACCAGTTTGAAAGTTTTAAATGATAAGTAAAGATGATCAACCAAAGAAGTTTACCTGATTGAACCGTGATTAAACCGGCCGTTGCCGGCAACTGTTGTCCCCGTAGGGACTGTGCAACCATTGCGTAAGGAACTGCTTACGGACAAGCCCAAGAACTTGCAGGGCAACCACAAACTTAGTGCAATGTAAATAAAAATGTTTGTTGGCTTGACACCGTTACCGCCTCCGGAGAGGCTGATTTGGGAGGATGGGCCTGGAGGAAAGGGATGGCCTAGGCCCGCCACTACCGTAACCAGTGGCGATCCTCCGGGGGTTCAGGGGTCCCCTTGGACGTGGGCCCCCTGAAAGAGACAGAACCCGCTCGGGCAACTTGGTGCTGGACTGGGGTCAAGGGGTGCTGCCCGCTTCTTAGGGGCAGCATCAGGGCCAGGTTGTTTGGGTGGGAGAAGAGCGGAAGCTGTACCGTTGTAAAATGTTTATGATGCTTTTACATGTTTTACCGTTTTATTCTTTTTCAGTTGTGAAAATAAAACCGGTGATGGACGGGCAGCCCGCGGACGGTCTGCATTTTACTATAGGGGAATGTGGCGCCCTGGACAAGCCAGGTCGTCACAGGTACTACACCAACACACTCTACACTCCGGCTAGGCACACCGAAGCTAAACACAAATCCTAGTTGCCTTCCTCCAGGGGCTGATGTCCACACCAGGGGGTGGGCCAGGCGGTTGATCCCACCCACCGAGGAGTTCACAGTCCTGGAGGCGGGAAAAGGAGTCAGATTAGAGATCAGTTTTGGAGTTAGAGAAGTGAAGAGGAGAGGAGACTGACCGTGTCCGGGTGTGTGGCCCGGGCACTCAGCAAGGTTGGCAGACGGTGGTGACCTTCTGCAGGAGAGGCTGATTGGAGTGAACCGTACGGACCGGGGATGGGCGGTGGCCCGCCGGTACCAGATCGGGGAGTGAAGAGAAGCCAGCACCATCCGGCAGGGCCTACGGACCCCGACCAGTCTAGGAGTCGCCGTAAAACCGGTCAAATCCGTTAGCGACAGGAACCTCCAGGGTTTCCCAGCAGTCAAGACCCGATTGAAGGCAACAGCTCACACCGTAGAGGGAAGCACAGTCACCGCCAAGGCTACAGTTCCCAGGGCCAGAGCCTGCGGGCAAAAGGGGCTCCCTCAGCATCCATCCAAGCTGGGGAGCGGGTTACCGGTGGGAAGCCCGCTAGATTTTGGGGGAATAAAAGGGGTCCAACACCACATCCCCACAGGTGCACACCCACCCATCAAAGAGAGCTATAAGCCAATACCACCTTCACATTGCCAGTGTACCAAGGACATGTTGAGCAACATGAAGGCGGCTGGGGTTATCCGTGACAGTTGTAGCCTTTGGGCAGCTCTGTTGATCCTGTTAAAAAAGAAGGACGGCACCACTCCCCGTATTGAGGAATCGCTAGCTGCATTGAGAACTGCAAATTATTTTTCTACCCTTGATCTCACTAGTCACTATTGGCAAGTGTCCGTTGCTGAGGCAGACCGGGAGAAGACCGCCTTCGCCACCCCTATGGGTCTCTGCGAGTTCAAAAGCATGCCCTTCGAGCTGTGCAATGCGCCAGGAACCTTCCAGAGGCTGATGGAATGCTGCTTGGGACAAGATTTTAGGGTGTATAAAAAGGGAGATTAGATCCCGTGATCCCAACGTATTGTTACACCTCTATAAATCACTTGTAAGGCTACATCTGGAATATGGGAACCAGTTTTGGGCTCCACATTTTAAAAAGGACATTCAGAAGTTAGAGTCAGTTCAAAGGTGGGCAACTAGACTACTACAAGGAATGGAAGGCCTCCCATATGATGACAAGTTGAAAAAGTTATTAAGTGATTATTGGCTGCAATGGGGCTTTCTGGCTGGTGCCAGCCTCTCTTCTTAGCACACAGGAACCACAATCCCTACACCATGCTTCAATGGATTCTCTCATCCCAGCCCAGTAAAACTACATATTTTACACAGTCATAAGCAGCCCATGGGCATTCACCTGCATTCAAACCAATAACAGCTCATAGACCAGACAATCCATCTACCACTGGACCAAAGACAGGAAGTTAAATCCACTGCCTGCGGTAACCAACTTAATCCTATAGGCTACTCACACAACAAACCCAACAGAAAGGAAAAAAACATGGCTTCGATTATCCATCCAATGAAAACGCATAACCATTGTGAGCCATTGGACAATGCAATTGGACACATGGTGACATGGTGCACGGCCCAATGAATCAAGTCTTTACTTCATATTCACGGTTTAAGCCCTTGGGTTCTAATGTGCCCAGAGTACATATCCAGAAAGATTCTCTTTCTTTGAGCTAAACACAAGTCAACAATACATTGTAAGCAGATTCTATTACCAGTCCCACACCATTTTGTGACGCATAATCACACAGTGATCCAATTAAGATTCCAAGTCATCGAACATGTCCAAGCCATACGCAGAGGAGGCAATAGAATTAGGAAGCTCAAAGAAAGGGAATCTTTCTGGATATATACTCTGAGCACATTGGAACCCAAAGGCTTAAACCATGAATATGAAGTACAGACTTGATTCATTGGGCCATGCATGGACATAATGGACATAATTCTTATAGGCAGGACAGGTAATAAGGAGCACAAGGGATATGCTAAAATGTGTTGTGTGACAAGACAGACACAGGAAAGGAGATGATAACAGGTGTAGGGACCAACAAGGTGAGACAAGGGGTATCAGGATAGGGTCAAGTAGGTATGAATGTAGTAATGGGGCAGGCATAGAGAATTGTATGCGAATGTGAATTACAATAAGTCACTAAGGAAAGGAATATGTGAGTGTGTGCCTAATGTAAACTAATATTGTACTGGCAAAATTATAGATGGAAAGGGAGAAGGGGAGAGGGGAGAGAGGAGGCTGTAATTGACTACAAGGGTATGAGTTATGAGTGATCATAGGGATAGTGCTACATAAGTGGAAATACCTATGGAGGACCGGATGTGTAAGCGCATACCTTATACAAACCTATAGAGTGCTGATGGGTGAGAGTGTGATGTTAGATATAAGACATCCTATAGTGAATAGTGAGCCGTAATCAAGTGCAACAGGGATATTTCACGTGACTATGGGAACCTGGAAGGTAAAGAAAGGGGAGAAAAAACTGTTAGACAAGGTAATCAGACAAACATGACAAATAAAAAACAAGGAAGAATGGAACTCCATACATAGTGGAACCATATATAGTGTGAACACGAAAAAGAACCGGGCGTTAGAAAAAATGTGCACGGCCCAATGAATCAAGTCGGTTCTTCATATTCATGGTTTAAGCCCTTGGGTTCCAACGTGCCCAGAGTATATATCCAGAAAGATTCCCTTTCTTTGAGCTTCCTAATTCTATCGCCTCCTCTGCGTATGGCTGGGACATGTTCGATGACTTGGAATCTTAATTGGGCCACTGTGCGATTATGCGTCACAAAATGGTGTGGGACTGGTAATAGAATCTGCTTACAACGTATTGTTGACTTGTGCTTAGCACAAAGAAAGGGAATCTTTCTGGATATGTACTCTGGACACATTAGAACCCAAGGGCTTAAACCGTGAATATGAAGTACAGACTTGATTCATTGGGCCGTGCACCATGTCACCATGTGTGCAATTGCATTGTCCAATGGCTCACAATGGTTATGCGTTTTCATTGGATGGATAATCGAAGCCATGTTTTTTTCCTTTCTCTTGGGTTTGTTGTGTGAGTAGACTATAGGATTAAGTTAGTTACCGCAGGCAGTGGATTTAGCTTCCTGTCTTTGGTCCAGTGGTAGATTGATTGTTTGGTCTATGAGCTGTTATGGGTTTTAATCCAGGTGAATGCCCATGGGCTGCTTATAACTGTGTGAAATATGTAGTTTTACTGGGCTGGGATGAGAGAATCCATCGAAGCATGGTGTAGGGATTGTGGTTCCTGTGTGCTAAGAAGAAAGGCTGGCACCAGCCAGAAAGCCCCATTACAGCCAATAATCAACCGCTAGCCGCTGGAACTCGTTGCTCTAGATCATGTCAAACTCACACCAAGCAGGAATAGATACATTAGCCCACCATCCCACCCAAAGAGCAACTTCTGCTGCGCAGCTGGCTTTCTAGGCAGCAGCGCTATTGTGATGTCAGCGGGGGACATTGTGACAAGCCAGTGTTCCGTCACTTCATGTTGTGCACTGTTCAAACGGAAAATACATCAACAGGCAGACTACAGAAAAGCTTACTAACAAAGGTTAGAGAGGGGCTTTCTCAGAGGGCTTTTTACAGTTTGTCTATTCCCAATTAGCCGTTTAAGTATGCTTAATGAAAGTACTAATTCTTTCATAGGCCGCCCATTCTTAGTATTTGACGTTCCTTATATTGCGGTATCAGGCTTCGCAGCAGGTTGCAAAACATTCATCACCCATGACTGTCCCCAATTGGGCTCAGAAGCTAAATGTCTATCATGACCTCTCTTTTTGAAAGTCCAAGAGCAAGCAAACTCTTCCTCCAGGAGAGGGAGCCAACAGATCACTAAAGACATCATCATTGCTCAAAGAAAACACCGAAAAACAATGGAAGCTTTAATTGGAGTGGAATCTGATAGACAGCACCTGATGCCAAGTCTGCATCTTCTAACACCTGCAGTCACTGCAGCAGCTGAATCCAATGTGTCCAAAAGGGATCTATTCTATTCAATTGCAAATGATCTAGATAAGACTGAGAATAAGATACTGCACGGGACATAGCAGAGTTGGTCAAGTTGAGTGGAGATGAGTTTGCTATTTGGCACAGCTTTTGCATCAATAAAGCAAGTAAAAGGTGTGAAAGATAAAAAAAAGGGTGAAAGTGTGAAAAGTGAATTGGCCAAATTGAGGTGCATATAAAGTTTTTGCTTTCTTTCAATTCACTAATGGGGCTCATTTGAATCAGGTGAATTGAGTTCTGCTTTTGGAAACTGGGTTAAGAAGGGGTGCACCGGTCCTGGAGGTACTGCAATACCAGGTCAATGCGTGGAGTGGACAGAGCAAGATTTTTTCCATCTCCTTGTTCTAAAAATCCATTTAATATATGGTCCCCAGAGAGGGGACGTATCAGATATTAAACTGATAAGAACAGATTTAATTTTTTTTTTTTTCTGTTTATCAGTAGGACTTCAAAATAACAAAGGTGATCGCCTCCCGTTGCCTGGGAACCGTCCAGGCACAAGAGGGCTATGTGTCACCAGAAGGCGCACACACTTCCTCAAGGCCGGCAGACGTGCAATCCCAGGCACCTTCCAGTACCGACCAAGGTAGCGTCCTCCGAAACTACACTTGATCTTAGCCAAAAGGCCGATAAGCTATAACCCGAATTGGTTACGGCCTTGAGTGGCACCCTGGCCTATACCGGACAGATCTTAGGGAGAGGGAGACAAACCCACGCCTACAGAAGACATTTTGTCACCCAAGCCAACCCTTGAAAAGGCTGTTTTGCAGAGCAAAAACAAGAAGAATGATGCTTTTTTCAGCCGCCGCCCACTGCAATTAATCTGAATAACTCCTCCTCCTCCAAGCACCTCCCCTCCCCCTTGCAGTCTTTCCAATTCATGATACAAAAAGACGGACGGACAGGACAGGACAGGACAGGCTGCCTGACTTTCCGTCACTGCCACCCTTTGCCATCCTTGCCCGTAGAAAGCCCTTTCATCATCCCCAAACCCTAATCTTTTCCCTTCCCTTCCCAGCTGCGTCTCACTCCCTTTCATTAGGAAGTGAGCGCAGCCTTTTCTCCGTTCTGCACATGCGCGACGTTAAACACAAATGCGCAGGCGTGCGTTCCATTAGCCTCACTGCATTCCACTCCCATACAGGAAGTGGGCGCAGCTATTACTACGGTCGCACATAAAAGAACCCACGGCCACCACTGCACACAGCTGACTCCACCACAGGACACCCACTTCTACACCAACGCAGGTAAGACAGGATCGGCACCTCTATGCTCCCGTTACAATCAGGCTCAGTCACCATGTGATAACGCTCTCAACTCTTTAGTTGCAGGCTCCCCTTGCTTCACCTCCACTGGCTGTGCTGCCATTTCCTCTCCCACCTGGAAGGTATACTTTATTCCACTATTTTCCTGTTTCTCTCTTCCCCCTTTTCCCATAACCTACTTTTATCTGCATTTGTGGGGTATCTATATGCTATTTACATCATAGTTTTATTCATTAATATGGAAGGGAAGAGTGCCCATGAGAGTGTTGAACTGCGGAGAGCAAGAGATTAAGCTGCTCCGATTTGCCACCATTGATAAGCTGTTCTCAGTAGATACACATGCTATCCAAACAGCAGCATCCACCATTGCTTCAGCCCACCCATTCAGTGACAGCTCACCAAGTCAGCCAGAGGAGTGGTGTAAGGAATTACACGTAGGCACTGACTCCACACCTTCACATCACAAGAAGGGGGTCTACAGGCTAGTGCAAGAATACGAGCAAGTCTTCAGCAAACATCCGCTAGACTTTTGAAGAATAAAAGGGGTCAAACACTACATCCCCACAAGTGCACACCCACCCATCAAAGAGAGATATAAGCCAAAACTACCTGCACATTACCAGTGTACCAAGGACATGTTGAGCAACATGAAGGAGGCTGGGGTTATCCGTGACAGTTGTAGCCTCTGGGCAGCTCCGTTGGTCCTGTTAAAGAAGAAGGACAGCACCACTCCCCTGTATTGAGGAATAGCTAGCTGCATTGAGAACTGCAAATTATTTTTCTACCCTTGATCTCACTAGTCGCTATTGGCAAGTGTCCGTTGCTGAGGCAGACCGGGAGAAGACCGCCTTTGCCACCCCGATGGGTCTCTGCGAGTTCAAAAGCATGCCCTTCGAGCTGTGCAATTTGCCAGGAACCTTCCAGAGGCTGATGGAATGCTGCTTGGGACACCGAAACTTTGAAACGGTACTGCTATACCTTTATGATGTTATTGTTTATTCTAAAGCAAACAAGATTTTAGGGTGTATAAAAAGGGAGATTAGATCCGGTGATCCCAACGTATTGTTAACCCTCTATAAATCACTTGTAAGGCCACATCTGGAATATGGGGTAAAGTCCTGAGCAGGTTGATAACCATTGGTTTGAGCATGGTAGGGTGTAGTGCGCATCTTCCTGCATCGGTAAAAGCTGCAGAAGTCCTTGAAGATTTCCGCTTCAAAGGCAGTGCCTTGATCTGTGAGGACTCTCTCTGAGTAGCCATGAGGTCTGCATAAGTGTGCTTGGAAGACCTTCGCTGCAGTATGGGCCATTAGATCTTTGACTTGTACCACAACCATAAATCTCGAGTAGTTGTCTACCATCGTAAGTGCATACGTGAGCTCGCCTCGATATTCTGCAACAAAACTCCCTTTTTCGATTTCAGTTTCAGCAAACACTCCTCTTCCTGTAGAAAATATTTATCATTACCTAAGACAGTCATTCTAATGCATGACAATATTAAGGCAATTTAGTTAAAACTTGTTTTAACTCACCTTTAAGGGGATTGATGTATTTCATGGTCAATCCAGGTTTGTCAGTGATGGCACTGACATAATGTATGGCGTCTTTTTCGGGCGTTATCCTTTGCCTTTTCATTGTGAAAATCCAGTTGCCTATATCAAAGCAAATTCTACTACTTGTAAAGTATGCAGAAAATGAAATGTAGAACATATAACATCAACTGCTTAGGAACGCATCATAGGTTAGTACTTAAAAGGATATTGTCATGTTCTAGTCATAATGCAAGCTGGACATTTTTCATGTTACCCTGTAATCGCCGGCCTGTTCTAATGCTCACAAGCCAAGATATAGGCTCAGCTGCTAAGGCTTCCCTCTGCCTTCTGAATGAAACTTGAATATGTCTGGCTCACTGTGTATATAGCAGGTGCTCAGAAAAAATAAGAGTCAATTCAATAGAAATAGCTCTGGCACACTATAGTGATCAATAACGTAAGAAAAGAACTCTTGGAATGCTGAAAATTCTTTATTTGTGCAAAAGGATAATTCATCCAACGTTTCGACCTTGTTTTTAGGTCTTTATCAAGGATAAAGTTATCTAAGATCATAAAGGGTTACAAAACCATATAAACACGTAATTAGTACATAGTACAACATAACAGTACAATATATTGCTACTTGAGAGTACAATGGGTCAAATGACCATGATGCACATACAAAAAATTTTTCCAAAGCCATAGTGAAAACATTTGTACTGAGGAAAGAAAATTTCCACATGACCTATCTGGAGAAACATTCTGGATCAAACAACCAAAAATAGTCAAGCAGGTAAATACACACCTATATGGATAACAGGATGATATGTGTTCAATTGTATAGCGTCATTGCCATTAAGGTACAAATGGAAAACTTGCAATCCTATATAGTGAAGGAAATGAACACATATCATATCAAAGAACACAGGAACATGGGTGTGAGAAAAACCTCAATGTTTATACTTTGTTCTTTATAATGGTGTGAACATGTATATGTCTCAGTACCTTATGCACTTGAGAATTCTAGTGATTAGATGATGAAAGCCTATTTCAGAACTGGAATCGGTAAATAATTGTAGGTGGAATCTAAATGAAAAGATGGTACAAGTGTTATCATGACACGTGGGCTATAACACAATGGACCGTGTGACAAAGAAGAAAGGAGAGAAAGAAGAGGAAGAAAATGCAACTACCTGTAACATTACGTGATAGTCACTGGTAAGTATCACTTGACAATTCAAGTGAAAAAGGATTCCTTTATTAAAGGGTTCTCAGTCGCCTCAGGATCATGAAATACTAGGGTAAATGATATGAGAATGGGTAAGAAGCACCACTAAAGGAAATATGAGATGCAGGACATATATCTATAAACCCCTGAACTACATGATAGAAATAAAAAGAAGAAAAAAGAAAAAAAAGAAGAAAGAAGAAGAACACATAGAATGCGGAAAGAGAATGGGTACAACTACCTGAGTTACTGCAGGGAGGCCCCTGGTTGGTATTGTGAGGGTTAGTGGAATTCCTTCACTGAAGGGTTCTCAGTTGCCTCAGGTTCGTGAAAAATGCTATAGACAAATAATGCCCGGAGAAAAGGGGTTCATATACAGCGAATAATGGTAATACAAGGTACATGTGTCACATGTAATAGTATATATATATATATTGTACTAAGCTCTACACCAGAAATAGAAAGTAGTCCCTCTGCCTTCTGTCTAGGTGCCCTGAGTTATGTCCTGTAAACTGTCACAGCGACCCAGACACACATGTGTAGTAGGGGAATATCCCTGCTGAGATGCCAGTGCTAGAGCACTCGTTTGCTGTGGATTTGAACGCTATGTGAGCAGTTCTTACCTTCAATGAGCAGAAGTCTCTTTTTTCAGATTTCAATATCTCTGTGGGTATCTGGCAGAAATATGGAATACTCTTTACTGCTAAGACCCTGTACACCACTCCCACTAAAGGGGGCTTTACACGCTGCGACATCGCTAATGCGGAGTCGTTGGGGTCACGGAATTTGTGACGCACATCCGGCCGCATTAGCGATGTTGCTGCGTGTGACACCGTTGCAAAAACGTGCAAAATCGCTCATCGGTGACATGGGTCTCCATTCTCGATTATCGTTACTGCAGCAGTAACGATGTAGTTCGTCGCTCCTGCGGCAGCACACATTGCTCCGTGTGACACCGCAGAAACGAGGAACCTCTCCTTACCTGCCTCCCAGCCGCTATGAGGAAGGAAGGAGATGGGCGGGATGTTCCGGCCACTCATCTCCGCCCCTCCACTGCTATTGGGCGGTCGCTCAGTGACGTTGCTGTGACGCCGCACGGACCGCCCCCTTAGAAAGGAGGCGGTTCGCCGGTCACAGCGACGTCGCCGGGCAGGTAAGTATGTGTGACTGGTTCTGTTCGGTGTTGTGCAGCATGGGCAGCGATTTGCCCGTGTCGCGCAACAGATGGGGGCGGGTACCCACACTAGCCATATCAGGACCGATATCGCAGTGTGTAAAGTAGCCTTTAGTCACATGACCAAGACTGTATCTGTGTCCCTACAACACACTTGAGACAAATGTGTGTGTGAGCCTGCATTGTGGGGTATATATAATATATTATAGAGCTGGGAAGGATCATTCTAAGCAGTGAGCTGTTCCAGTATTTGTAGGAAAATACCCAGTAGAAGCATCAAACACAGCACCAATACCTCCCATCAGTATCCCACCACAGTGCCATGTAACCCATGCCCTACACTCCCATCTACACCAATACTATACAGGCACAAACTAGTATATCTGACTAAAAACCCCCAAAATATGAAGAACGGCCTATAGTTGAGTGTGGATATAAAATCTATGTGAGCAGAGCTAGAATAGAAATCACTGATCGCATTGAAGTCATTCTGACCATAAATCACCATGATATCAAGGTGAGGAGTTGTGTGTTACTGCTGGGAGGAAAGGGTTAACAGTGGAATATTAAGGTGCATTTCTGTGTGCAGTGTTACTAGTCAATGTAACAATTCAGTATGAGCTGCTCTTGGTGCCGGGGGAGGGAGATGCTCTCCTGAGCAAGATAGATGGGGAATGAACATGATATCTATATAGTGTAAGGCAGGGGGTCTCAAACTCGGCTGGGTGTATGGGCCGCACAGAGGAAAAAAATAATGTGGGGGGCTGCATTCTTTGCAGGACAAAGTGACATTTTTATTGGTACCATATATATATTTTTTTTTCACACACCTTTGGATGACTGATTTTCAACATTTTTCACTTGTTTATTATAACAAATGTGCACATTCTTTGGTTAAATCTAAAAAAAAAAAATTGATGTTAAACAAAAGTTATGCCTTATTTTGTTTTTTTTACATTTTATCCCTTTCTTTTAACTAATAGTGTTACAATTATGACGCTAGCGTTTTGTGAAGGGAATGCTTTGCCTACTTCCGTGACTATGGCCTTCCAGAACTGCTGCATTTTGGCTGACCTCTCCGCCTCGGGAATAAGAGACATAAAGTTCTCCTTGTAGCGTGGGTCTAACAGTGTTACCAACCAGTAATGATTGTCGGCCAAGATGTTCTTAACGCGAGGGTCACGAGACAGGCAGCTTACCATAAAGTCATCCATGTGCGCCAGACTCTTAACAGCCATCACTTCAATATCCAGACCAACACGATGACTGAACATGCTGTCCTCCTCCTTCTCCTCCTCCTCCTCCTCATCTACCCTGTCCTCTGGCCAGCCACGCTGAACTGAGCATATGACTGGTATGCATGTCATATCCTCAATTTGGTCGGAGAGTTGCTCCATGTCTTCATCTTCCTCCTCGTCATAGTCCTCCACTGCACGTTGTGATGAGACGAGGCTGGGCTGTGTGTTATCACCCACACCCACTACTGTTTCTTGCTCCAACTCATCGTGTTCCGCCTGCAATGCATCATGTTTGGTTTTGAGCAGAGACCGTTTTAGAAGGCAGAGAAGCGGTATGGTGACGCTAATAATGGCGTCATCGCCGCTCACCATCTTGATGGAGTCCTCAAAGTTTTGGAGGATGGTACATAAGTCGGACATCCATCTCCACTCCTCAGGTGTTATGTGTGGAGTTTGACCCATTTCCCGATGGCTTAGGTGATGCAGGTACTCAACAACTGCCCTCTTCTGCTCACATATCCTGATCAACATGTGCAGAGTTGAATTCCAATGCGTGGGGACATCACACACCAGTCTGTGAGCCGGAAGATGCAAATGACGCTGAAAGCCGGCAAGGCCGGCTGAAGCAGTAGGTGACTTTCGAAAATGTGCAGACAGGCGGTGAACTTTTACCAGCAGATCAGACAGCTCTGGGTATGAGTTTAGAAACCGCTGAACCACGAGGTTGAGCACATGGGCCACGCATGGAACATGTGTCAGCTGGCCTCGCCTCAAAGCCGCCACCAGGTTCCGGCCATTGTCACACACAACCTTTCCTGGCTTTAGGTTCAGAGGTGTGAGCCAGTGATCTGCATGCTGTTTTAGAGCTGTCCACACCTCTTCTGCATTGTGGGGTTTGTCACCTATGCAGATTAGCTGCAGCACAGCCTGTTGCCGCTTCGCCGAGGCAGTGCTGCAGTGCTTCCAGCTTGGGACTGGTGTGGAGGGTAAAGTGGATGAGGATGCGCAGGAGGAGGAGGAGGCTGAAGAGCATGACATTCCGGAGCTGTAGAGTGTGGGTAATTAGACTCAGAGGCCTTTATGTACGTCTCTTCTCAGGGACATCGGAGTGCCACACAATGTTTTACGTAAAATCTTTCATGTATTGATCTCAAAAAGTAACATACATTAGCTCTATCTCACTATTGGGTATGTGCCCTTAACATTTCCGCTATGAAAAATCATTTTGGTGTCATTTTGGAAGGTTTTCTGGTGAGTCCGTAAAAATGGCGTAAAACGCGGACAAAATTATTCACAGCTGTGACTTTTGAGTGATAAATGCTTCAAGGGG
Source organism: Anomaloglossus baeobatrachus (assembly GCF_048569485.1). Classification (NCBI taxonomy): domain Eukaryota; kingdom Metazoa; phylum Chordata; class Amphibia; order Anura; family Aromobatidae; genus Anomaloglossus; species Anomaloglossus baeobatrachus. The sequence continues at coordinate 196,627 of NW_027444105.1, forward strand.
TCTTCCCCATGCTGTTGCCATGTCATTTGAGCACTCTTCGGAGACTTTTGTGCCATTTTTAGGGTTTCTACATGCTGCCGGTGGTCATTTCACAAAAATACTCGGGTCTCCCATAGGATAACATTGGGCTCGGTGCTCGGGCCGAGTACACGAGTATCTTGGGAGGCTCGGCCCGAGCTTCGAGCACCCGAGCTTTTTAGTACTCGCTCATCACTACTAATAAACCTAAAAAATAAAAATAAATTGAATAAAAATCATGAATGTTGTGTTATAACAGGAAATTCGGTGTAAGAATGAATATCCGGGATGAGAGTTCAGCGAATGAGTTATAGAAATTGTTACAAAAAGGAGTGTGTACGGTTTATGCGTAAATTTTCAGAATGCGTACATGAAAATTATATGTATGTGAGAATGTCCCCCATGCTTTGTAAAAAGTTATTTATGAAAATGTAAATAAAATATATAAAAATGCCTAATTATTTATAATTTATGAGAAAGATATATATGTATGGAAGAATGTTATAAGGTGTCCAAGAACCATAAAGAAAAAGGGTGCATATATAATGTTAGAGGTCTAGAGTTCCACCAGGCTATATCACCCCTAAAGAAATAGAAAGAAGACCTTACTACCTGTGTACCCCAAAAAAAGCTATATTTCGTAGCCAGGATTATGGTGGAGATATGCACAAATGAAATAAGAATATAAAGTAATACAATAAGATTATAAAACCAATATGTGTGCATTCATGCACCACCCGGTACGCTACCCTTGCCAAATTGCTCACTCTAGATCCCCACACGATCCATGAAGCCGTTCCCCCGGTCACACCGCCTGCTGCCGGTTCCCACTCATCCCTGGGGGAGTTAGGCGAGTGGTATCGAGAGCTACATGTCGGCACTGATGATACCCCCATACACCACAAGGAAGGGGTATACCAGGTGGTACAGGAGTATGAGCGGGTTTTTAGCAAGCACCCTCTAGATTTTGGGCAGATTAAAGGGGTTCAACACCACATCCCTACCGGTACACACTCCCCTATTAAAGAGAGATACAGGCCTATTCCCCCTGCGCACTACCAATGCGCCAAAGACATGTTGAGGAACATGAAGGAGGCAGGGGTTATTAGGGACAGCTGTAGTCCCTGGGCCGCTCCGTTGGTGCTGGTTAAGAAGAAGGATGGCACCATGCGGATGTGTGTGGATTACCGGAAGATTAACCAGATAACGCATAAGGATGCTTACCCTCTGCCCCGCATCAAAGAGTCCCTGGCCTCGCTGAGAACCGCTAACTACTTCTCCACCCTTGACCTCACCAGCGGGTACTGGCAGGTGGCCGTGGCACCGGAAGACCGAGAGAAGACTGCCTATGGGACCGTTTTGCTGTACTTGGATGATGTGATTGTGTACTCACAGACGTATGAAGCCCACCTGGAGCACCTAGCCGAGGTGTTCGCGTCCCTTGCCAAGTATGGGATGAAGCTGAAGCCCTCAAAGTGTCATCTGCTGAAACCCAGAGTGCAGTACCTAGGACATGTGGTTGGTGCGGAAGGTGTCGCCCCCAACCCCGAGAAGATCACCGCCATCCAAGACTGGCCGAGACCGACCACAGTGAGGGAAGTGAGGCAGTTTCTGGGCCTGGTGGGATATTACCGTCGCTTCATTAAGGGGTACACAAAGATGGCTGCCCCCATGCAAGACCTCCTCGTAGGACAGACCAAGGGTGGTAGATCCCTAGTAGCCCCATTGGTGTGGGAAGAAAAGCATGAGGAATCCTTCCGCCAGCTGAGAACAGCCCTGACCGGAGAGGAAATCCTAGCGTACCCTGACTACAGCCGCCCATTCATCCTCTACACCGACGCCAGCAATGTGGGCTTGGGGGCTGTTCTATCCCAGGTCCAAGACAGAAGGGAAAAGGTAATAGCTTATGCTAGCCGAAAACTCCGACCGACTGAGAGGAACCCTGAGAACTACATCTCCTTCAAGCTTGAGCTCTTGGCACTGGTGTGGGCTATCACCGAGCGGTTCCGCCATTACCTGGCAGCAGCCAAGTTCACCGCGTACACAGACAATAACCTGCTGACCCATCTAGATACGGCCAAGCTGGGCGCGTTGGAGCAGCGGTGGGTGACCAGGTTAGCCAACTACGATTTCACCATCAAGTACCGGGCCGGCCGTACCAACGTCAATGCCAATGCACTCTCCCGGATGCCCCACCTGTCGGAAGAGGGTCCAGAGGATGATGACCTCGAAGAGATCGAGTTGCCTGCATTTCACCGGCCATTCACTGAGAAGGTGCACGTCTACCAACAACGGGTGAACCTGGATCCGCTGCCCCGACAGGACTGGCAGGAAGCTCAGGACCAGGCACCTGCTGTCCGCCTGGTCAAGACTCTAGTGGAACAGGGTTCTGCTGGGATAGACCCTGCTGCCCCTGCCGAAGCCCAACGTCTGTGGCAAGAATGGACCCGGCTATACCTACACCAGGGGAAGTTGTATCGCGAGCTGATTAATCCAAAGACTCACGAGAAGATCCGCCAGCTGGTGATTCCCCAGGCTAACGTGCCCACCGTCCTGCAAGCATACCATGATGGTGCAGTGCACTTCGGGTGGAAGAAGCTAGAGATGTTGTTAAGAGAGCGGTTCTATTGGAGTGGAATGCGGGAATCTGTGGAGGCCTGGTGCCGAGAATGTGGCCCTTGCGCATTGAGAAGGAAGGACAAGGCCAGCCAGAAGGCACCCCTACACCCGATCATTACACACCAACCGCTGGAGCTGGTTGCCCTTGACCATGTAAAGCTCACCCCCAGCCGAAGTGGGTACACCTACGCTCTGACCATCGTAGACCACTACTCGAGGTTCCTGGTGGTTGTCCCAGTTAAGGACTTAACCGGCCGCACCGCTGCTAAGGCTTTCCAGGCTTATTTCTGTTGACCGCATTGGTACCCGGAGAGGGTGCTTACCGACCAGGGTCCGGCCTTTGAAGCAGAGGTATTCCAGGAATTCTGCCAGTTGTACGGCTGCAAGAAAATCCGGACCACGCCTTACCACGCCCAAACCAATGGCATTTGTGAAAAGATGAACCACTTGGTCCTGGGCCTCCTCAAGACGTTACCACTGGAAGAGCGGAACCTGTGGCTGGAGAAGCTACCTGACCTGGTCGATATGTACAACAACATCCCTTCCAGCTCTACGAAATGCACTCCAGCATACCTGATGAGAGCTCGTCCCGGCCGGCTACCAGTGGATCTGGAAATGGGCTTGGAAGCTTCAGAAGCACTCCTGTCGACAGCTGAATGGGACACTCGGCGGAGGACACAGTACCGACAGGTCCAGGAGTATGTTGAAAAGAACTTGTGCCGGAGTCGGGGACAACAGGAGCAGTGCTTCAACAAGAAGGCGCCTGCCGGTTCCTTCCAACCTGGGGATGTAGTGCTGAAGCGGAAAAGAAGGGCCCACAAGCTGGATGATCAATGGGAAAAAACCCCGTATGTAGTCCAGCCCACAGGATGGGAGAATGAGAAGGCCTACCAGATCAGCCGTGACCAGGGGGGGACTTTGGCCACGGTTTCCCGAGACCACCTGAAGAAGTGCCCACCAGCATTGAGAGTAGCGGATGAGGCTCCAGTTCCCAGTCCAGTGGAGAAGGAAAAAGAGGTAATCCACACCATGATGGGTGATTTTCCAGCAGACTGGCCTACACAGAACGGTGCGGTGATCCTTCCAGTGATACTGTTCCCACAACCCGTGGATGAAGAAATGATGGAAACGGTTAACCGCGAGCCAGTGCCCAGGGATGTACCTGTACCCAGCTCCCCTACGCCTCCGCCTGCCCCACATGATAGCAGGGAGGAGGAACTGACTGTTCCCTCTGCCCCACTGCCTGTCACCACTGACACCGGACCCCGAAGGTCCACTCGCCCCAACCTAGGTAGACCCCCACTTAGGTACAGGGAAACTACTCTTTAAAAGGGGGGGGGCTTTATGTGTTGAGTGTACCAGTTTGAAAGTTTTAAATGAAAAGTAAAGATGATCAACCAAAGAAGTTTACCTGATTGAACCGTGATTAAACCGGCCGTTGCCGGCAACTGTTGTCCCCGTAGGGACTGTGCAACCATTGCGTAAGGAACTGCTTACGGACAAGCCCGAGAACTTGCAGGGCAACCACAAACTTAGTGCAATGTAAATAAAAATGTTTGTTGGCTTGACACCGTTACCGCCTCCGGAGAGGCTGATTTGGGAGGATGGGCCTGGAGGAAAGGGATGGCCTAGGCCCGCCACTACCGTAACCGGTGGCGATCCTCCGGGGGTTCAGGGGTCCCCTTGGACGTGGGCCCCCTGAAAGAGACAGAACCCGCTCGGGCAACTTGGTGCTGGACTGGGGTCAAGGGGTGCTGCCCGCTTCTTAGGGGCAGCATCAGGGCCAGGTTGTTTGGGTGGGAGAAGAGCGGAAGCTGTACCGTTGTAAAATGTTTATGATGCTTTTACATGTTTTACCGTTTTATTCTTTTTCAGTTGTGAAAATAAAACCGGTGATGGACGGGCAGCCCGCGGACGGTCTGCATTTTACTATAGGGGAATGTGGCGCCCTGGACAAGCCAGGTCGTCACAGGTACTACACCAACACACTCTACACTCCGGCTAGGCACACCGAAGCTAAACACAAATCCTAGTTGCCTTCCTCCAGGGGCTGATGTCCACACCAGGGGGTGGGCCAGGCGGTTGATCCCACCCACCGAGGAGTTCACAGTCCTGGAGGCGGGAAAAGGAGTCAGATTAGAGATCAGTTTTGGAGTTAGAGAAGTGAAGAGGAGAGGAGACTGACCGTGTCCGGGTGTGTGGCCCGGGCACTCAGCAAGGTTGGCAGACGGTGGTGACCTTCTGCAGGAGAGGCTGATTGGAGTGAACCGTACGGACCGGGGATGGGCAGTGGCCCGCCGGTACCAGATCGGGGAGTGAAGAGAAGCCAGCACCATCCGGCAGGGCCTACGGACCCCGACCAGGCTAGGAGTCGCCGTAAAACCGGTCAAATCCGTTAGCGACAGGAACCTCCAGGGTTTCCCAGCAGTCAAGACCCGATTGAAGGCAACAGCTCACACCGTAGAGGGAAGCACAGTCACCGCCAAGGCTACAGTTCCCAGGGCCAGAGCCTGCGGGCAAAAGGGGCTCCCTCAGCATCCATCCAAGCTGGGGAGCGGGTTACCGGTGGGAAGCCCGCTAGATTTTGGGGGAATAAAAGGGGTCCAACACCACATCCCCACAGGTGCACACCCACCCATCAAAGAGAGCTATAAGCCAATACCACCTTCACATTGCCAGTGTACCAAGGACATGTTGAGCAACATGAAGGCGGCTGGGGTTATCCGTGACAGTTGTAGCCTTTGGGCAGCTCTGTTGATCCTGTTAAAAAAGAAGGACGGCACCACTCCCCGTATTGAGGAATCGCTAGCTGCATTGAGAACTGCAAATTATTTTTCTACCCTTGATCTCACTAGTCACTATTGGCAAGTGTCCGTTGCTGAGGCAGACCGGGAGAAGACCGCCTTCGCCACCCCTATGGGTCTCTGCGAGTTCAAAAGCATGCCCTTCGAGCTGTGCAATGCGCCAGGAACCTTCCAGAGGCTGATGGAATGCTGCTTGGGACAAGATTTTAGGGTGTATAAAAAGGGAGATTAGATCCCGTGATCCCAACGTATTGTTACACCTCTATAAATCACTTGTAAGGCTACATCTGGAATATGGGAACCAGTTTTGGGCTCCACATTTTAAAAAGGACATTCAGAAGTTAGAGTCAGTTCAAAGGTGGGCAACTAGACTACTACAAGGAATGGAAGGCCTCCCATATGATGACAAGTTGAAAAAGTTATTAAGTGATTATTGGCTGCAATGGGGCTTTCTGGCTGGTGCCAGCCTCTCTTCTTAGCACACAGGAACCACAATCCCTACACCATGCTTCAATGGATTCTCTCATCCCAGCCCAGTAAAACTACATATTTTACACAGTCATAAGCAGCCAAAAGGGATCTATTCTATTCAATTGCAAATGATCTAGATAAGACTGAGAATAAGATACTGCACGGGACATAGCAGAGTTGGTCAAGTTGAGTGGAGATGAGTTTGCTATTTGGCACAGCTTTTTGCATCAATAAAGCAAGTAAAAGGTGTGAAAGATAAAAAAAAGGGTGAAAGTGTGAAAAGTGAATTGGCCAAATTGAGGTGCATATAAAGTTTTTGCTTTCTTTCAATTCACTAATGGGGCTCATTTGAATCAGGTGAATTGAGTTCTGCTTTTGGAAACTGGGTTAAGAAGGGGTGCACCGGTCCTGGAGGTACTGCAATACCAGGTCAATGCGTGGAGTGGACAGAGCAAGATTTTTTCCATCTCCTTGTTCTAAAAATCCATTTAATATATGGTCCCCAGAGAGGGGACGTATCAGATATTAAACTGATAAGAACAGATTTAATTTTTTTTTTTTTCTGTTTATCAGTAGGACTTCAAAATAACAAAGGTGATCGCCTCCCGTTGCCTGGGAACCGTCCAGGCACAAGAGGGCTATGTGTCACCAGAAGGCGCACACACTTCCTCAAGGCCGGCAGACGTGCAATCCCAGGCACCTTCCAGTACCGACCAAGGTAGCGTCCTCCGAAACTACACTTGATCTTAGCCAAAAGGCCGAGAAGCTATAACCCGAATTGGTTACGGCCTTGAGTGGCACCCTGGCCTATACCGGACACATCTTAGGGAGAGGGAGACAAACCCACGCCTACAGAAGACATTTTGTCACCCAAGCCAACCCTTGAAAAGGCTGTTTTGCAGAGCAAAAACAAGAAGAATGGTGCTTTTTGCAGCCGCCGCCCACTGCAATGAATCTGAATAACTCCTCCTTTTGGACACAAGCACCTCCCCTCCCCCTTGCAGTCTTTCCAATTCATGATACAAAAAGACGGACGGACAGGACAGGACAGGACAGGCTGCCTGACTTTCCGTCACTGCCACCCTTTGCCATCCTTGCCCGTAGAAAGCCCTTTCATCATCCCCAAACCCTAATCTTTTCCCTTCCCTTCCCAGATGCGTCTCACTCCCTTTCATTAGGAAGTGAGCGCAGCCTTTTCTCCGTTCTGCACATGCGCGACGTTAAACACAAATGCGCAGGCGTGCGTTCCATTACCCTCACTGCATTCCACTCCCATACAGGAAGTGGGCGCAGCTATTACTACGGTCGCACATAAAAGAACCCACGGCCACCACTGCACATAGCTGACTCCACCACAGGACACCCACTTCTACACCAACGCAGGTAAGACAGGATCGGCACCTCTATGCTCCCGTTACAATCAGGCTCAGTCACCATGTGATAACGCTCTCAACTCTTTAGTTGCAGGCTCCCCTTGCTTCACCTCCACTGGCTGTGCTGCCATTTCCTCTCCCACCTGGAAGGTATACTTTATTCCACTATTTTCCTGTTTCTCTCTTCCCCCTTTTCCCATAACCTACTTTTATCTGCATTTGTGGGGTATCTATATGCTATTTACATCATAGTTTTATTCATTAATATGGAAGGGAAGAGTGCCCATGAGAGTGTTGAACTGCGGAGAGCAAGAGATTAAGCTGCTCCGATTTGCCACCATTGATAAGCTGTTCTCAGTAGATACACATGATATCCAAACAGCAGCATCCACCATTGCTTCAGCCCACCCATTCAGTGACAGCTCACCAAGTCAGCCAGAGGAGTGGTGTAAGGAATTACACGTAGGCACTGACTCCACACCTTCACATCACAAGAAGGGGGTCTACAGGCTAGTGCAAGAATACGAGCAAGTCTTCAGCAAACATCCGCTAGACTTTTGAAGAATAAAAGGGGTCAAACACTACATCCCCACAAGTGCACACCCACCCATCAAAGAGAGATATAAGCCAAAACTACCTGCACATTACCAGTGTACCAAGGACATGTTGAGCAACATGAAGGAGGCTGGGGTTATCCGTGACAGTTGTAGCCTCTGGGCAGCTCCGTTGGTCCTGTTAAAGAAGAAGGACAGCACCACTCCCCTGTATTGAGGAATAGCTAGCTGCATTGAGAACTGCAAATTATTTTTCTACCCTTGATCTCACTAGTCGCTATTGGCAAGTGTCCGTTGCTGAGGCAGACCGGGAGAAGACCGCCTTTGCCACCCCGATGGGTCTCTGCGAGTTCAAAAGCATGCCCTTCGAGCTGTGCAATTTGCCAGGAACCTTCCAGAGGCTGATGGAATGCTGCTTGGGACACCGAAACTTTGAAACGGTACTGCTATACCTTTATGATGTTATTGTTTATTCTAAAGCAAACAAGATTTTAGGGTGTATAAAAAGGGAGATTAGATCCGGTGATCCCAACGTATTGTTACCCCTCTATAAATGACTTGTAAGGCCACATCTGGAATATGGGGTAAAGTCCTGAGCAGGTTGATAACCATTGGTTTGAGCATGGTAGGGTGTAGTGCGCATCTTCCTGCATCGGTAAAAGCTGCAGAAGTCCTTGAAGATTTCCGCTTCAAAGGCTGTGCCTTGATCTGTGAGGACTCTCTCTGAGTAGCCATGAGGTCTGCATAAGTGTGCTTGGAAGACCTTCGCTGCAGTATGGGCCATTAGATCTTTGACTTGTACCACAACCATAAATCTCGAGTAGTTGTCTACCATCGTAAGTGCATACGTGAGCTCGCCTCGATATTCTGCAACAAAACTCCCTTTTTCGATTTCAGTTTCAGCAAACACTCCTCTTCCTGTAGAAAATATTTATCATTACCTAAGACAGTCATTCTAATGCATGACAATATTAAGGCAATTTAGTTAAAACTTGTTTTAACTCACCTTTAAGGGGATTGATGTATTTCATGGTCAATCCAGGTTTGTCAGTGATGGCACTGACATAATGTATGGCGTCTTTTTCGGGCGTTATCCTTTGCCTTTTCATTGTGAAAATCCAGTTGCCTATATCAAAGCAAATTCTACTACTTGTAAAGTATGCAGAAAATGAAATGTAGAACATATAACATCAACTGCTTAGGAACGCATCATAGGTTAGTACTTAAAAGGATATTGTCATGTTCTAGTCATAATGCAAGCTGGACATTTTTCATGTTACCCTGTAATCGCCGGCCTGTTCTAATGCTCACAAGCCAAGATATAGGCTCAGCTGCTAAGGCTTCCCTCTGCCTTCTGAATGAAACTTGAATATGTCTGGGTCACTGTGTATATAGCAGGTGCTCAGAAAAAATAAGAGTCAATTCAATAGAAATAGCTCTGGCACACTATAGTGATCAATAACGTAAGAAAAGAACTCTTGGAATGCTGAAAATTCTTTATTTGTGCAAAAGGATAATTCATCCAACGTTTCGACCTTGTTTTTAGGTCTTTATCAAGGATAAAGTTATCTAAGATCATAAAGGGTTACAAAACCATATAAACACGTAATTAGTACATAGTACAACATAACAGTACAATATATTGCTACTTGAGAGTACAATGGGTCAAATGACCATGATGCACATACAAAAAATTTTTCCAAAGCCATAGTGAAAACATTTGTACTGAGGAAAGAAAATTTCCACATGACCTATCTGGAGAAACATTCTGGATCAAACAACCAAAAATAGTCAAGCAGGTAAATACACACCTATATGGATAACAGGATGATATGTGTTCAATTGTATAGCGTCATTGCCATTAAGGTACAAATGGAAAACTTGCAATTAGAAATCTACTTATTTTATTAAATATCATCTCCACCAAACAGGACAAGCTTGCATCTGTTATAGTTTTGGAGAAAAATGTGTTCATTTCATGTATGCGCGAAATGCCTTAAAAATGGCTTTAAAATGGATTTGGAGCATGGAGACGATTATCTCGGGATTGCAAGATAACCAAACAAAACTTTTAGTGGATTTCTACTTATTTTATTAAATATCATCTCCACCAAACAGGACAAGCTTGCATCTGTTATAGTTTTGGAGAAAAATGTGTTCATTTCATGTATGCGCGAAATGCCTTAAAAATGGCTTTAAAATGGATTTGGAGCATGGAGACGATTATCTCGGGATTGCAAGATAACCAAACAAAACTTTTAGTGGATTTCTACTTATTTTATTAAATATCATCTCCACCAAACAGGACAAGCTTGCATCTGTTATAGTTTTGGAGAAAAATGTGTTCATTTCATGTATGCACGAAATGCCTTAAAAATGGCTTTAAAATGGATTTGGAGCATGGAGACGATTATCTCGGGATTGCAAGATAACCAAACAAAACTTTTAGTGGATTTCTACTTATTTTATTAAATATCATCTCCACCAAACAGGACAAGCTTGCATCTGTTATAGTTTTGGAGAAAAATGTGTTCATTTCATGTATGCGCGAAATGCCTTAAAAATGGCTTTAAAATGGATTTGGAGCATGGAGACGATTATCTCGGGATTGCAAGATAACTAAACAAAACTTTTAGTGGATTTCTACTTATTTTATTAAATATCATCTCCACCAAACAGGACAAGCTTGCATCTGTTATAGTTTTGGAGAAAAATGTGTTCATTTCATGTATGCGCGAAATGTCTTAAAAATGGCTTTAAAATGGATTTGGAGCATGGAGACGATTATCTCGGGATTGCAAGATAACCAAACAAAACTTTTAGTGGATTTCTACTTATTTTATTAAATATCATCTCCACCAAACAGGACAAGCTTGCATCTGTTATAGTTTTGGAGAAAAATGTGTTCATTTCATGTATGCGCGAAATGCCTTAAAAATGGCTTTAAAATGGATTTGGAGCATGGAGACGATTATCTCGGGATTGCAAGATAACCAAACAAAACTTTTAGTGGATTTCTACTTATTTTATTAAATATCATCTCCACCAAACAGGACAAGCTTGCATCTGTTATAGTTTTGGAGAAAAATGTGTTCATTTCATGTATGCGCGAAATGCCTTAAAAATGGCTTTAAAATGGATTTGGAGCATGGAGACGATTATCTCGGGATTGCAAGATAACCAAACAAAACTTTTAGTGGATTTCTACTTATTTTATTAAATATCATCTCCAGCAAACAGGACAAGCTTGCATCTGTTATAGTTTTGGAGAAAAATGTGTTCATTTCATGTATGCGCGAAATGCCTTAAAAATGGCTTTAAAATGGATTTGGAGCATGGAGACGATTATCTCGGGATTGCAAGATAACCAAACAAAACTTTTAGTGGATTTCTACTTATTTTATTAAATATCATCTCCACCAAACAGGACAAGCTTGCATCTGTTATAGTTTTGGAGAAAAATGTGTTCATTTCATGTATGCGCGAAATGCCTTAAAAATGGCTTTAAAATGGATTTGGAGCATGGAGACGATTATCTCGGGATTGCAAGATAACCAAACAAAACTTTTAGTGGATTTCTACTTATTTTATTAAATATCATCTCCACCAAACAGGACAAGCTTGCATCTGTTATAGTTTTGGAGAAAAATGTGTTCATTTCATGTATGCGCGAAATGCCTTAAAAATGGCTTTAAAATGGATTTGGAGCATGGAGACGATTATCTCGGGATTGCAAGATAACCAAACAAAACTTTTAGTGGATTTCTACTTATTTTATTAAATTTAATCTCCACCAAACAGGACAAGCTTGCATCTGTTATAGTTTTGGAGAAAAATGTGTTCATTTCATTTATGCGCGAAATGCCTTAGAAATGGGTTTTAATAGCATTTGAAGCATGGAGACGATTATCTCGAGATTGCAAGATAACCAAACAAAACTTTTAGTGGACTTCTACTTATTTTATTAAATATCATCTCCACCAAACAGGACAAGCTTGCATCTGTTATAGTTTTGGAGAAAAATGTGTTCATTTCATGTATGCGCGAAATGCCTTAAAAATGGCTTTAAAATGGATTTGGAGCATGGAGACGATTATCTCGGGATTGCAAGATAACCAAACAAAACTTTTAGTGGATTTCTACTTATTTTATTAAATATCATCTCCACCAAACAGGACAAGCTTGCATCTGTTATAGTTTTGGAGAAAAATGTGTTCATTTCATGTATGCGCGAAATGCCTTAAAAATGGCTTTAAAATGGATTTGGAGCATGGAGACGATTATCTCGGGATTGCAAGATAACCAAACAAAACTTTTAGTGGATTTCTACTTATTTTATTAAATATCATCTCCACCAAACAGGACAAGCTTGCATCTGTTATAGTTTTGGAGAAAAATGTGTTCATTTCATTTATGCGCGAAATGCCTTAGAAATGGGTTTTAATAGCATTTGAAGCATGGAGACGATTATCTCGGGATTGCAAGATAACCAAACAAAACTTTTAGTGGATTTCTACTTATTTTATTAAATATCATCTCCACCAAACAGGACAAGCTTGCATCTGTTATAGTTTTGGAGAAAAATGTGTTCATTTCTTGTATGCGCGAAATGCCTTAAAAATGGCTTTAAAATGGATTTGGAGCATGGAGACGATTATCTCGGGATTGCAAGATAACCAAACAAAACTTTTAGTGGATTTCTACTTATTTTATTAAATATCATCTCCACCAAACAGGACAAGCTTGCATCTGTTATAGTTTTGGAGAAAAATGTGTTCATTTCATGTATGCGCGAAATGCCTTAAAAATGGCTTTAAAATAGATTTGGAGCATGGAGACGATTATCTCGGGATTGCAAGATAACCAAACAAAACTTTTAGTGGATTTCTACTTATTTTATTAAATATCATCTCCACCAAACAGGACAAGCTTGCATCTGTTATAGTTTTGGAGAAAAATGTGTTCATTTCATGTATGCGCGAAATGCCTTAAAAATGGCTTTAAAATGGATTTGGAGCATGGAGACGATTATCTCGGGATTGCAAGATAACCAAACAAAACTTTTAGTGGATTTCTACTTATTTTATTAAATATCATCTCCACCAAACAGGACAAGCTTGCATCTGTTATAGTTTTGGAGAAAAATGTGTTCATTTCATGTATGCGCGAAATGCCTTAAAAATGGCTTTAAAATAGATTTGGAGCATGGAGACGATTATCTCGGGATTGCAAGATAACCAAACAAAACTTTTAGTGGATTTCTACTTATTTTATTAAATATCATCTCCACCAAACAGGACAAGCTTGCATCTGTTATAGTTTTGGAGAAAAATGTGTTCATTTCATGTATGCGCGAAATGCCTTAAAAATGGCTTTAAAATGGATTTGGAGCATGGAGACGATTATCTCGGGATTGCAAGATAACCAAACAAAACTTTTAGTGGATTTCTACTTATTTTATTAAATATCATCTCCACCAAACAGGACAAGCTTGCATCTGTTATAGTTTTGGAGAAAAATGTGTTCATTTCATGTATGCGCGAAATGCCTTAAAAATGGCTTTAAAATGGATTTGGAGCATGGAGACGATTATCTCGGGATTGCAAGATAACCAAACAAAACTTTTAGTGGATTTCTACTTATTTTATTAAATATCATCTCCACCAAACAGGACAAGCTTGCATCTGTTATAGTTTTGGAGAAAAATGTGTTCATTTCATGTATGCGCGAAATGCCTTAAAAATGGCTTTAAAATGGATTTGGAGCATGGAGACGATTATCTCGGGATTGCAAGATAACCAAACAAAACTTTTAGTGGATTTCTACTTATTTTATTAAATATCATCTCCACCAAACAGGACAAGCTTGCATCTGTTATAGTTTTGGAGAAAAATGTGTTCATTTCATGTATGCGCGAAATGCCTTAAAAATGGCTTTAAAATGGATTTGGAGCATGGAGACGATTATCTCGGGATTGCAAGATAACCAAACAAAACTTTTAGTGGATTTCTACTTATTTTATTAAATATCATCTCCACCAAACAGGACAAGCTTGCATCTGTTATAGTTTTGGAGAAAAATGTGTTCATTTCATGTATGCGCGAAATGCCTTAAAAATGGCTTTAAAATGGATTTGGAGCATGGAGACGATTATCTCGGGATTGCAAGATAACCAAACAAAACTTTTAGTGGATTTCTACTTATTTTATTAAATATCATCTCCACCAAACAGGACAAGCTTGCATCTGTTATAGTTTTGGAGAAAAATGTGTTCATTTCATGTATGCGCGAAATGCCTTAAAAATGGCTTTAAAATGGATTTGGAGCATGGAGACGATTATCTCGGGATTGCAAGATAACCAAACAAAACTTTTAGTGGATTTCTACTTATTTTATTAAATATCATCTCCACCAAACAGGACAAGCTTGCATCTGTTATAGTTTTGGAGAAAAATGTGTTCATTTCATGTATGCGCGAAATGCCTTAAAAATGGCTTTAAAATGGATTTGGAGCATGGAGACGATTATCTCGGGATTGCAAGATAACCAAACAAAACTTTTAGTGGATTTCTACTTATTTTATTAAATATCATCTCCACCAAACAGGACAAGCTTGCATCTGTTATAGTTTTGGAGAAAAATGTGTTCATTTCATGTATGCGCGAAATGCCTTAAAAATGGCTTTAAAATGGATTTGGAGCATGGAGACGATTATCTCGGGATTGCAAGATAACCAAACAAAACTTTTAGTGGATTTCTACTTATTTTATTAAATATCTCCACCAAACAGGACAAGCTTGCATCTGTTATAGTTTTGGAGAAAAATGTGTTCATTTCATGTATGCGCGAAATGCCTTAAAAATGGCTTTAAAATGGATTTGGAGCATGGAGACGATTATCTCGGGATTGCAAGATAACCAAACAAAACTTTTAGTGGATTTCTACTTATTTTATTAAATATCATCTCCACCAAACAGGACAAGCTTGCATCTGTTATAGTTTTGGAGAAAAATGTGTTCATTTCATGTATGCGCGAAATGCCTTAAAAATGGCTTTAAAATGGATTTGGAGCATGGAGACGATTATCTCGGGATTGCAAGATAACCAAACAAAACTTTTAGTGGATTTCTACTTATTTTATTAAATAACATCTCCACCAAACAGGACAAGCTTGCATCTGTTTTAGTTTTGGAGAAAAATGTGTTCATTTCATGTATGCGCGAAATGCCTTAAAAATGGCTTTAAAATGGATTTGGAGCATGGAGACGATTATCTCGGGATTGCAAGATAACCAAACAAAACTTTTAGTGGATTTCTACTTATTTTATTAAATATCATCTCCACCAAACAGGGCAAGCTTGCATCTGTTATAGTTTTGGAGAAAAATGTGTTTATTTCATGTATGCGCGAAATGCCTTAAAAATGGCTTTAAAATGGATTTGGAGCATGGAGACGATTATCTCGGGATTGTAAGATAACCAAACAAAACTTTTAGTGGATTTCTACTTATTTTATTAAATATCATCTCCACCAAACAGGACAAGCTTGCATCTGTTATAGTTTTGGAGAAAAATGTGTTCATTTCATGTATGCGCGAAATGCCTTAAAAATGGCTTTAAAATGGATTTGGAGCATGGAGACGATTATCTCGGGATTGCAAGATAACCAAACAAAACTTTTAGTGGATTTCTACTTATTTTATTAAATATCATCTCCACCAAACAGGACAAGCTTGCATCTGTTATAGTTTTGGAGAAAAATGTGTTCATTTCATGTATGCGCGAAATGCCTTAAAAATGGCTTTAAAATGGATTTGGAGCATGGAGACGATTATCTCGGGATTGCAAGATAACCAAACAAAACTTTTAGTGGATTTCTACTTATTTTATTAAATATCATCTCCACCAAACAGGACAAGCTTGCATCTGTTATAGTTTTGGAGAAAAATGTGTTCATTTCATGTATGCGCGAAATGCCTTAAAAATGGCTTTAAAATGGATTTGGAGCATGGAGACGATTATCTCGGGATTGCAAGATAACCAAACAAAACTTTTAGTGGATTTCTACTTATTTTATTAAATATCATCTCCACCAAACAGGACAAGCTTGCATCTGTTATAGTTTTGGAGAAAAATGTGTTCATTTCATGTATGCGCGAAATGCCTTAAAAATGGCTTTAAAATGGATTTGGAGCATGGAGACGATTATCTCGGGATTGCAAGATAACCAAACAAAACTTTTAGTGGATTTCTACTTATTTTATTAAATATCATCTCCACCAAACAGGACAAGCTTGCATCTGTTATAGTTTTGGAGAAAAATGTGTTCATTTCATGTATGCGCGAAATGCCTTAAAAATGGCTTTAAAATGGATTTGGAGCATGGAGACGATTATCTCGGGATTGCAAGATAACCAAACAAAACTTTTAGTGGATTTCTACTTATTTTATTAAATATCATCTCCACCAAACAGGACAAGCTTGCATCTGTTATAGTTTTGGAGAAAAATGTGTTCATTTCATGTATGCGCGAAATGCCTTAAAAATGGCTTTAAAATGGATTTGGAGCATGGAGACGATTATCTCGGGATTGCAAGATAACCAAACAAAACTTTTAGTGGATTTCTACTTATTTTATTAAATATCATCTCCACCAAACAGGACAAGCTTGCATCTGTTATAGTTTTGGAGAAAAATGTGTTCATTTCATGTATGCGCGAAATGCCTTAAAAATGGCTTTAAAATGGATTTGGAGCATGGAGACGATTATCTCGGGATTGCAAGATAACCAAACAAAACTTTTAGTGGATTTCTACTTATTTTATTAAATAACATCTCCACCAAACAGGACAAGCTTGCATCTGTTTTAGTTTTGGAGAAAAATGTGTTCATTTCATGTATGCGCGAAATGCCTTAAAAATGGCTTTAAAATGGATTTGGAGCATGGAGACGATTATCTCGGGATTGCAAGATAACCAAACAAAACTTTTAGTGGATTTCTACTTATTTTATTAAATATCATCTCCACCAAACAGGGCAAGCTTGCATCTGTTATAGTTTTGGAGAAAAATGTGTTCATTTCATGTATGCGCGAAATGCCTTAAAAATGGCTTTAAAATGGATTTGGAGCATGGAGACGATTATCTCGGGATTGTAAGATAACCAAACAAAACTTTTAGTGGATTTCTACTTATTTTATTAAATATCATCTCCACCAAACAGGACAAGCTTGCATCTGTTATAGTTTTGGAGAAAAATGTGTTCATTTCATGTATGCGCGAAATGCCTTAAAAATGGCTTTAAAATGGATTTGGAGCATGGAGACGATTATCTCGGGATTGCAAGATAACCAAACAAAACTTTTAGTGGATTTCTACTTATTTTATTAAATATCATCTCCACCAAACAGGACAAGCTTGCATCTGTTATAGTTTTGGAGAAAAATGTGTTCATTTCATGTATGCGCGAAATGCCTTAAAAATGGCTTTAAAATGGATTTGGAGCATGGAGACGATTATCTCGGGATTGCAAGATAACCAAACAAAACTTTTAGTGGATTTCTACTTATTTTATTAAATATCATCTCCACCAAACAGGACAAGCTTGCATCTGTTATAGTTTTGGAGAAAAATGTGTTCATTTCATGTATGCGCGAAATGCCTTAAAAATGGCTTTAAAATGGATTTGGAGCATGGAGACGATTATCTCGGGATTGCAAGATAACCAAACAAAACTTTTAGTGGATTTCTACTTATTTTATTAAATATCATCTCCACCAAACAGGACAAGCTTGCATCTGTTATAGTTTTGGAGAAAAATGTGTTCATTTCATGTATGCGCGAAATGCCTTAAAAATGGCTTTAAAATGGATTTGGAGCATGGAGACGATTATCTCGGGATTGCAAGATAACCAAACAAAACTTTTAGTGGATTTCTACTTATTTTATTAAATAACATCTCCACCAAACAGGACAAGCTTGCATCTGTTTTAGTTTTGGAGAAAAATGTGTTCATTTCATGTATGCGCGAAATGCCTTAAAAATGGCTTTAAAATGGATTTGGAGCATGGAGACGATTATCTCGGGATTGCAAGATAACCAAACAAAACTTTTAGTGGATTTCTACTTATTTTATTAAATATCATCTCCACCAAACAGGACAAGCTTGCATCTGTTATAGTTTTGGAGAAAAATGTGTTCATTTCATGTATGCGCGAAATGCCTTAAAAATGGCTTTAAAATGGATTTGGAGCATGGAGACGATTATCTCGGGATTCCAAGATAACCAAACAAAACTTTTAGTGGATTTCTACTTATTTTATTAAATATCATCTCCACCAAACAGGACAAGCTTGCATCTGTTATAGTTTTGGAGAAAAATGTGTTCATTTCATGTATGCGCGAAATGCCTTAAAAATGGCTTTAAAATGGATTTGGAGCATGGAGACGATTATCTCGGGATTGCAAGATAACCAAACAAAACTTTTCGTGGATTTCTACTTATTTTATTAAATATCATCTCCACCAAACAGGACAAGCTTGCATCTGTTATAGTTTTGGAGAAAAATGTGTTCATTTCATGTATGCGCGAAATGCCTTAAAAATGGCTTTAAAATGGATTTGGAGCATGGAGACGATTATCTCGGGATTGCAAGATAATCAAACAAAACTTTTAGTGGATTTCTACTTATTTTATTAAATATCATCTCCACCAAACAGGACATGCTTGCATCTGTTATAGTTTTGGAGAAAAATGTGTTCATTTCATGTATGCGCGAAATGCCTTAAAAATGGCTTTAAAATGGATTTGGAGCATGGAGACGATTATCTCGCATATCTGGAGAAAAATGTGTTCATTTCATGTATGCGATCCCGAGATAATCGTCTCCATGCTCCAAATCCATTGTAAAGCCATTTTTAAGGCATTTCGCGCATACATGAAATGAACACATTTTTCTCCAAAACTATAACAGATGCAAGCTTGTCCTGTTTGGTGGAGATGATATTTAATAAAATAAGTAGAAATTCACTAAAAGTTTTGTTTGGTTATCTTGCAATCCCGAGATAATCGTCTCCATGCTCCAAATCCATTTTAAAGCCATTTTTAAGGCATTTCGCGCATACATGAAATGAACACATTTTTCTCCAAAACTATAACAGATGCAAGCTTGTCCTGTTTGGTGGAGATGATATTTAATAAAATAAGTAGAAATCCACTAAAAGTTTTGTTTGGTTATCTTGCAATCCCGAGATAATCGTCTCCATGCTCCAAATCCATTTTAAAGCCATTTTTAAGGCATTTCGCGCATACATGAAATGAACACATTTTTCTCCAAAACTATAACAGATGCAAGCTTGTCCTGTTTGGTGGAGATGATATTTAATAAAATAAGTAGAAATCCACTAAAAGTTTTGTTTGGTTATCTTGCAATCCCGAGATAATCGTCTCCATGCTCCAAATCCATTTTAAAGCCATTTTTAAGGCATTTCGCTCATACATGAAATGAACACATTTTTCTCCAAAACTATAACAGATGCAAGCTTGTCCTGTTTGGTGGAGATGATATTTAATAAAATAAGTAGAAATCCACTAAAAGTTTTGTTTGGTTATCTTGCAATCCCGAGATAATCGTCTCCATGCTCCAAATCCATTTTAAAGCCATTTTTAAGGCATTTCGCGCATACATGAAATGAACACATTTTTCTCCAAAACTATAACAGATGCAAGCTTGTCCTGTTTGGTGGAGATGATATTTAATAAAATAAGTAGAAATCCACTAAAAGTTTTGTTTGGTTATCTTGCAATCCCGAGATAATCGTCTCCATGCTCCAAATCCATTTTAAAGCCATTTTTAAGGCATTTCGCGCATACATGAAATGAACACATTTTTCTCCAAAACTATAACAGATGCAAACTTGTCCTGTTTGGTGGAGATGATATTTAATAAAATAAGTAGAAATCCACTAAAAGTTTTGTTTGGTTATCTTGCAATCCCGAGATAATCGTCTCCATGCTCCAAATCCATTTTAAAGCCATTTTTAAGGCATTTCGCGCATACATGAAATGAACACATTTTTCTCCAAAACTATAACAGATGCAAGCTTGTCCTGTTTGGTGGAGATGATATTTAATAAAATAAGTAGAAATCCACTAAAAGTTTTGTTTGGTTATCTTGCAATCCCGAGATAATCGTCTCCATGCTCCAAATCTATTTTAAAGCCATTTTTAAGGCATTTCGCGCATACATGAAATGAACACATTTTTCTCCAAAACTATAACAGATGCAAGCTTGTCCTGTTTGGTGGAGATGATATTTAATAAAATAAGTAGAAATCCACTAAAAGTTTTGTTTGGTTATCTTGCAATCTCGAGATAATCGTCTCCATGCTTCAAATGCTATTAAAACCCATTTCTAAGGCATTTCGCGCATAAATGAAATGAACACATTTTTCTCCAAAACTATAACAGATGCAAGCTTGTCCTGTTTGGTGGAGATGATATTTAATAAAATAAGTAGAAATCCACTAAAAGTTTTGTTTGGTTATCTTGCAATCCCGAGATAATCGTCTCCATGCTCCAAATCCATTTTAAAGCCATTTTTAAGGCATTTCGCGCATACATGAAATGAACACATTTTTCTCCAAAACTATAACAGATGCAAGCTTGTCCTGTTTGGTGGAGATGATATTTAATAAAATAAGTAGAAATCCACTAAAAGTTTTGTTTGGTTATCTTGCAATCCCGAGATAATCGTCTCCATGCTCCAAATCCATTTTAAAGCCATTTTTAAGGCATTTCGCGCATACATGAAATGAACACATTTTTCTCCAAAACTATAACAGATGCAAGCTTGTCCTGTTTGGTGGAGATGATATTTAATAAAATAAGTAGAAATCCACTAAAAGTTTTGTTTGGTTATCTTGCAATCCCGAGATAATCGTCTCCATGCTCCAAATCCATTTTAAAGCCATTTTTAAGGCATTTCGCGCATACATGAAATGAACACATTTTTCTCCAAAACTATAACAGATGCAAGCTTGTCCTGTTTGGTGGAGATGATATTTAATAAATTAAGTAGAAATCCACTAAAAGTTTTGTTTGGTTATCTTGCAATCCCGAGATAATCGTCTCCATGCTCCAAATCCATTTTAAAGCCATTTTTAAGGCATTTCGCGCATACATGAAATGAACACATTTTTCTCCAAAACTATAACAGATGCAAGCTTGTCCTGTTTGGTGGAGATGATATTTAATAAAATAAGTAGAAATCCACTAAAAGTTTTGTTTGGTTATCTTGCAATCCCGAGATAATCGTCTCCATGCTCCAAATCCATTTTAAAGCCATTTTTAAGGCATTTCGCGCATACATGAAATGAACACATTTTTCTCCAAAACTATAACAGATGCAAGCTTGTCCTGTTTGGTGGAGATGATATTTAGTAAAATAAGTAGAAATCCACTAAAAGTTTTGTTTGGTTATCTTGCAATCCCGAGATAATCGTCTCCATGCTCCAAATCCATTTTAAAGCCATTTTTAAGGCATTTCGCGCATACATGAAATGAACACATTTTTCTCCAAAACTATAACAGATGCAAGCTTGTCCTGTTTGGTGGAGATGATATTTAATAAAATAAGTAGAAATCCACTAAAAGTTTTGTTTGGTTATCTTGCAATCCCGAGATAATCGTCTCCATGCTCCAAATCCATTTTAAAGCCATTTTTAAGGCATTTCGCGCATACATGAAATGAACACATTTTTCTCCAAAACTATAACAGATGCAAGCTTGTCCTGTTTGGTGGAGATGATATTTAATAAAATAAGTAGAAATCCACTAAAAGTTTTGTTTGGTTATCTTGCAATCCCGAGATAATCGTCTCCATGCTCCAAATCCATTTTAAAGCCATTTTTAAGGCATTTCGCGCATACATGAAATGAACACATTTTTCTCCAAAACTATAACAGATGCAAGCTTGTCCTGTTTGGTGGAGATGATATTTAATAAAATAAGTAGAAATCCACTAAAAGTTTTGTTTGGTTATCTTGCAATCCCGAGATAATCGTCTCCATACTCCAAATCCATTTTAAAGCCATTTTTAAGGCATTTCGCGCATACATGAAATGAACACATTTTTCTCCAAAACTATAACAGATGCAAGCTTGTCCTGTTTGGTGGAGATGATATTTAATAAAATAAGTAGAAATCCACTAAAAGTTTTGTTTGGTTATCTTGCAATCCCGAGATAATCGTCTCCATGCTCCAAATCCATTTTAAAGCCATTTTTAAGGCATTTCGCGCATACATGAAATGAACACATTTTTCTCCAAAACTATAACAGATGCAAGCTTGTCCTGTTTGGTGGAGATGATATTTAATAAATTAAGTAGAAATCCACTAAAAGTTTTGTTTGGTTATCTTGCAATCCCGAGATAATCGTCTCCATGCTCCAAATCCATTTTAAAGCCATTTTTAAGGCATTTCGCGCATACATGAAATGAACACATTTTTCTCCAAAACTATAACAGATGCAAGCTTGTCCTGTTTGGTGGAGATGATATTTAATAAAATAAGTAGAAATCCACTAAAAGTTTTGTTTGGTTATCTTGCAATCCCGAGATAATCGTCTCCATGCTCCAAATCCATTTTAAAGCCATTTTTAAGGCATTTCGCGCATACATGAAATGAACACATTTTTCTCCAAAACTATAACAGATGCAAGCTTGTCCTGTTTGGTGGAGATGATATTTAATAAATTAAGTAGAAATCCACTAAAAGTTTTGTTTGGTTATCTTGCAATCCCGAGATAATCGTCTCCATGCTCCAAATCCATTTTAAAGCCATTTTTAAGGCATTTCGCGCATACATGAAATGAACACATTTTTCTCCAAAACTATAACAGATGCAAGCTTGTCCTGTTTGGTGGAGATGATATTTAGTAAAATAAGTAGAAATCAACTAAAAGTTTTGTTTGGTTATCTTGCAATCCCGAGATAATCGTCTCCATGCTCCAAATCCATTTTAAAGCCATTTTTAAGGCATTTCGCGCATACATGAAATGAACACATTTTTCTCCAAAACTATAACAGATGCAAGCTTGTCCTGTTTGGTGGAGATGATATTTAATAAAATAAGTAGAAATCCACTAAAAGTTTTGTTTGGTTATCTTGCAATCCCGAGATAATCGTCTCCATGCTCCAAATCCATTTTAAAGCCATTTTTAAGGCATTTCGCGCATACATGAAATGAACACATTTTTCTCCAAAACTATAACAGATGCAAGCTTGTCCTGTTTGGTGGAGATGATATTTAATAAAATAAGTAGAAATCCACTAAAAGTTTTGTTTGGTTATCTTGCAATCCCGAGATAATCGTCTCCATGCTCCAAATCCATTTTAAAGCCATTTTTAAGGCATTTCGCGCATACATGAAATGAACACATTTTTCTCCAAAACTATAACAGATGCAAGCTTGTCCTGTTTGGTGGAGATGATATTTAATAAAATAAGTAGAAATCCACTAAAAGTTTTGTTTGGTTATCTTGCAATCCCGAGATAATCGTCTCCATGCTCCAAATCCATTTTAAAGCCATTTTTAAGGCATTTCGCGCATACATGAAATGAACACATTTTTCTCCAAAACTATAACAGATGCAAGCTTGTCCTGTTTGGTGGAGATGATATTTAATAAAATAAGTAGAAATCCACTAAAAGTTTTGTTTGGTTATCTTGCAATCCCGAGATAATCGTCTCCATGCTCCAAATCCATTTTAAAGCCATTTTTAAGGCATTTCGCGCATACATGAAATGAACACATTTTTCTCCAAAACTATAACAGATGCAAGCTTGTCCTGTTTGGTGGAGATGATATTTAATAAAATAAGTAGAAATCCACTAAAAGTTTTGTTTGGTTATCTTGCAATCCCGAGATAATCGTCTCCATGCTCCAAATCCATTTTAAAGCCATTTTTAAGGCATTTCGCGCATACATGAAATGAACACATTTTTCTCCAAAACTATAACAGATGCAAGCGTGTCCTGTTTGGTGGAGATGATATTTAATAAAATAAGTAGAAATCCACTAAAAGTTTTGTTTGGTTATCTTGCAATCCCGAGATAATCGTCTCCATGCTCCAAATCCATTTTAAAGCCATTTTTAAGGCATTTCGCGCATACATGAAATGAACACATTTTTCTCCAAAACTATAACAGATGCAAGCTTGTCCTGTTTGGTGGAGATGATATTTAATAAAATAAGTAGAAATCCACTAAAAGTTTTGTTTGGTTATCTTGCAATCCCGAGATAATCGTCTCCATGCTCCAAATCCATTTTAAAGCCATTTTTAAGGCATTTCGCGCATACATGAAATGAACACATTTTTCTCCAAAACTATAACAGATGCAAGCTTGTCCTGTTTGGTGGAGATGATATTTAATAAAATAAGTAGAAATCCACTAAAAGTTTTGTTTGGTTATCTTGCAATCCCGAGATAATCGTCTCCATGCTCCAAATCCATTTTAAAGCCATTTTTAAGGCATTTCGCGCATACATGAAATGAACACATTTTTCTCCAAAACTATAACAGATGCAAGCTTGTCCTGTTTGGTGGAGATGATATTTAATAAAATAAGTAGAAATCCACTAAAAGTTTTGGTTGGTTATCTTGCAATCCCGAGATAATCGTCTCCATGCTCCAAATCCATTTTAAAGCCATTTTTAAGGCATTTCGCGCATACATGAAATGAACACATTTTTCTCCAAAACTATAACAGATGCAAGCTTGTCCTGTTTGGTGGAGATGATATTTAATAAAATAAGTAGAAATCAACTAAAAGTTTTGTTTGGTTATCTTGCAATCCCGAGATAATCGTCTCCATGCTCCAAATCCATTTTAAAGCCATTTTTAAGGCATTTCGCGCATACATGAAATGAACACATTTTTCTCCAAAACTATAACAGATGCAAGCTTGTCCTGTTTGGTGGAGATGATATTTAATAAAATAAGTAGAAATCCACTAAAAGTTTTGTTTGGTTATCTTGCAATCCCGAGATAATCGTCTCCATGCTCCAAATCCATTTTAAAGCCATTTTTAAGGCATTTCGCGCATACTTGAAATGAACACATTTTTCTCCAAAACTATAACAGATGCAAGCTTGTCCTGTTTGGTGGAGATGATATTTAATAAAATAAGTAGAAATCCACTAAAAGTTTTGTTTGGTTATCTTGCAATCCCGAGATAATCGTCTCCATGCTCCAAATCCATTTTAAAGCCATTTTTAAGGCATTTCGCGCATACATGAAATGAACACATTTTTCTCCAAAACTATAACAGATGCAAGCTTGTCCTGTTTGGTGGAGATGATATTTAATAAAATAAGTAGAAATCCACTAAAAGTTTTGTTTGGTTATCTTGCAATCCCGAGATAATCGTCTCCATGCTCCAAATCTATTGTAAAGCCATTTTTAAGGCATTTCGCGCATACATGAAATGAACACATTTTTCTCCAAAACTATAACAGATGCAAGCTTGTCCTGTTTGGTGGAGATGATATTTAATAAAATAAGTAGAAATCCACTAAAAGTTTTGTTTGGTTATCTTGCAATCCCGAGATAATCGTCTCCATGCTCCAAATCCATTTTAAAGCCATTTTTAAGGCATTTCGCGCATACATGAAATGAACACATTTTTCTCCAAAACTATAACAGATGCAAGCTTGTCCTGTTTGGTGGAGATGATATTTAATAAAATAAGTAGAAATCCACTAAAAGTTTTGTTTGGTTATCTTGCAATCCCGAGATAATCGTCTCCATGCTCCAAATCCATTTTAAAGCCATTTTTAAGGCATTTCGCGCATACATGAAATGAACACATTTTTCTCCAAAACTATAACAGATGCAAGCTTGTCCTGTTTGGTGGAGATGATATTTAATAAAATAAGTAGAAATCCACTAAAAGTTTTGTTTGGTTATCTTGCAATCCCGAGATAATCGTCTCCATGCTCCAAATCCATTTTAAAGCCATTTTTAAGGCATTTCGCGCATACATGAAATGAACACATTTTTCTCCAAAACTATAACAGATGCAAGCTTGTCCTGTTTGGTGGAGATGATATTTAATAAAATAAGTAGAAATCCACTAAAAGTTTTGTTTGGTTATCTTGCAATCCCGAGATAATCGTCTCCATGCTCCAAATCCATTTTAAAGCCATTTTTAAGGCATTTCGCGCATACATGAAATGAACACATTTTTCTCCAAAACTATAACAGATGCAAGCTTGTCCTGTTTGGTGGAGATGATATTTAATAAAATAAGTAGAAATCCACTAAAAGTTTTGTTTGGTTATCTTGCAATCCCGAGATAATCGTCTCCATGCTTCAAATGCTATTAAAACCCATTTCTAAGGCATTTCGCGCATAAATGAAATGAACACATTTTTCTCCAAAACTATAACAGATGCAAGCTTGTCCTGTTTGGTGGAGATTAAATTTAATAAAATAAGTAGAAATCCACTAAAAGTTTTGTTTGGTTATCTTGCAATCCCGAGATAATCGTCTCCATGCTCCAAATCCATTTTAAAGCCATTTTTAAGGCATTTCGCGCATACATGAAATGAACACATTTTTCTCCAAAACTATAACAGATGCAAGCTTGTCCTGTTTGGTGGAGATGATATTTAATAAAATAAGTAGAAATCCACTAAAAGTTTTGTTTGGTTATCTTGCAATGTCGAGATAATCGTCTCCATGCTTCAAATGCTATTAAAACCCATTTCTAAGGCATTTCGCGCATAAATGAAATGAACACATTTTTCTCCAAAACTATAACAGATGCAAGCTTGTCCTGTTTGGTGGAGATGATATTTAATAAAATAAGTAGAAATCCACTAAAAGTTTTGTTTGGTTATCTTGCAATCCCGAGATAATCGTCTCCATGCTCCAAATCCATTTTAAAGCCATTTTTAAGGCATTTCGCGCATACATGAAATGAACACATTTTTCTCCAAAACTATAACAGATGCAAGCTTGTCCTGTTTGGTGGAGATGATATTTAATAAAATAAGTAGAAATCCACTAAAAGTTTTGTTTGGTTATCTTGCAATCCCGAGATAATCGTCTCCATGCTCCAAATCCATTTTAAAGCCATTTTTAAGGCATTTCGCGCATACATGAAATGAACACATTTTTCTCCAAAACTATAACAGATGCAAGCTTGTCCTGTTTGGTGGAGATGATATTTAATAAAATAAGTAGAAGTCCACTAAAAGTTTTGTTTGGTTATCTTGCAATCCCGAGATAATCGTCTCCATGCTCCAAATCCATTTTAAAGCCATTTTTAAGGCATTTCGCGCATACATGAAATGAACACATTTTTCTCCAAAACTATAACAGATGCAAGCTTGTCCTGTTTGGTGGAGATGATATTTAATAAAATAAGTAGAAATCCACTAAAAGTTTTGTTTGGTTATCTTGCAATCCCGAGATAATCGTCTCCATGCTCCAAATCCATTTTAAAGCCATTTTTAAGGCATTTCGCGCATACATGAAATGAACACATTTTTCTCCAAAACTATAACAGATGCAAGCTTGTCCTGTTTGGTGGAGATGATATTTAATAAAATAAGTAGAAGTCCACTAAAAGTTTTGTTTGGTTATCTTGCAATCTCGAGATAATCGTCTCCATGCTTCAAATGCTATTAAAACCCATTTCTAAGGCATTTCGCGCATAAATGAAATGAACACATTTTTCTCCAAAACTATAACAGATGCAAGCTTGTCCTGTTTGGTGGAGATTAAATTTAATAAAATAAGTAGAAATCCACTAAAAGTTTTGTTTGGTTATCTTGCAATCCCGAGATAATCGTCTCCATGCTCCAAATCCATTTTAAAGCCATTTTTAAGGCATTTCGCGCATACATGAAATGAACACATTTTTCTCCAAAACTATAACAGATGCAAGCTTGTCCTGTTTGGTGGAGATGATATTTAATAAAATAAGTAGAAATCCACTAAAAGTTTTGTTTGGTTATCTTGCAATCCCGAGATAATCGTCTCCATGCTCCAAATCCATTTTAAAGCCATTTTTAAGGCATTTCGCGCATACATGAAATGAACACATTTTTCTCCAAAACTATAACAGATGCAAGCTTGTCCTGTTTGGTGGAGATGATATTTAATAAAATAAGTAGAAATCCACTAAAAGTTTTGTTTGGTTATCTTGCAATCCCGAGATAATCGTCTCCATGCTCCAAATCCATTTTAAAGCCATTTTTAAGGCATTTCGCGCATACATGAAATGAACACATTTTTCTCCAAAACTATAACAGATGCAAGCTTGTCCTGTTTGGTGGAGATGATATTTAATAAAATAAGTAGAAATCCACTAAAAGTTTTGTTTGGTTATCTTGCAATCCCGAGATAATCGTCTCCATGCTCCAAATCCATTTTAAAGCCATTTTTAAGGCATTTCGCGCATACATGAAATGAACACATTTTTCTCCAAAACTATAACAGATGCAAGCTTGTCCTGTTTGGTGGAGATGATATTTAATAAAATAAGTAGAAATCCACTAAAAGTTTTGTTTGGTTATCTTGCAATCCCGAGATAATCGTCTCCATGCTCCAAATCCATTTTAAAGCCATTTTTAAGGCATTTCGCGCATACATGAAATGAACACATTTTTCTCCAAAACTATAACAGATGCAAGCTTGTCCTGTTTGGTGGAGATGATATTTAATAAAATAAGTAGAAATCCACTAAAAGTTTTGTTTGGTTATCTTGCAATCCCGAGATAATCGTCTCCATGCTCCAAATCCATTTTAAAGCCATTTTTAAGGCATTTCGCGCATACATGAAATGAACACATTTTTCTCCAAAACTATAACAGATGCAAGCTTGTCCTGTTTGGTGGAGATGATATTTAATAAAATAAGTAGAAATCCA
Organism: Anomaloglossus baeobatrachus; assembly: GCF_048569485.1. Taxonomy (NCBI): domain Eukaryota; kingdom Metazoa; phylum Chordata; class Amphibia; order Anura; family Aromobatidae; genus Anomaloglossus; species Anomaloglossus baeobatrachus. The sequence goes on from NW_027444105.1 coordinate 225,404, forward strand.
CTAAAAGTTTTGTTTGGTTATCTTGCAATCCCGAGATAATCGTCTCCATGCTCCAAATCCATTTTAAAGCCATTTTTAAGGCATTTCGCGCATACATGAAATGAACACATTTTTCTCCAAAACTATAACAGATGCAAGCTTGTCCTGTTTGGTGGAGATGATATTTAATAAAATAAGTAGAAATCCACTAAAAGTTTTGTTTGGTTATCTTGCAATCCCGAGATAATCGTCTCCATGCTCCAAATCCATTTTAAAGCCATTTTTAAGGCATTTCGCGCATACATGAAATGAACACATTTTTCTCCAAAACTATAACAGATGCAAGCTTGTCCTGTTTGGTGGAGATGATATTTAATAAAATAAGTAGAAATCCACTAAAAGTTTTGTTTGGTTATCTTGCAATCCCGAGATAATCGTCTCCATGCTCCAAATCCATTTTAAAGCCATTTTTAAGGCATTTCGCGCATACATGAAATGAACACATTTTTCTCCAAAACTATAACAGATGCAAGCTTGTCCTGTTTGGTGGAGATGATATTTAATAAAATAAGTAGAAATCCACTAAAAGTTTTGTTTGGTTATCTTGCAATCCCGAGATAATCGTCTCCATGCTCCAAATCCATTTTAAAGCCATTTTTAAGGCATTTCGCGCATACATGAAATGAACACATTTTTCTCCAAAACTATAACAGATGCAAGCTTGTCCTGTTTGGTGGAGATGATATTTAATAAAATAAGTAGAAATCCACTAAAAGTTTTGTTTGGTTATCTTGCAATCCCGAGATAATCGTCTCCATGCTCCAAATCCATTTTAAAGCCATTTTTAAGGCATTTCGCGCATACATGAAATGAACACATTTTTCTCCAAAACTATAACAGATGCAAGCTTGTCCTGTTTGGTGGAGATGATATTTAATAAAATAAGTAGAAATCCACTAAAAGTTTTGTTTGGTTATCTTGCAATCCCGAGATAATCGTCTCCATGCTCCAAATCCATTTTAAAGCCATTTTTAAGGCATTTCGCGCATACATGAAATGAACACATTTTTCTCCAAAACTATAACAGATGCAAGCTTGTCCTGTTTGGTGGAGATGATATTTAATAAAATAAGTAGAAATCCACTAAAAGTTTTGTTTGGTTATCTTGCAATCCCGAGATAATCGTCTCCATGCTCCAAATCCATTTTAAAGCCATTTTTAAGGCATTTCGCGCATACATGAAATGAACACATTTTTCTCCAAAACTATAACAGATGCAAGCTTGTCCTGTTTGGTGGAGATGATATTTAATAAAATAAGTAGAAATCCACTAAAAGTTTTGTTTGGTTATCTTGCAATCCGAGATAATCGTCTCCATGCTCCAAATCCATTTTAAAGCCATTTTTAAGGCATTTCGCGCATACATGAAATGAACACATTTTTCTCCAAAACTATAACAGATGCAAGCTTGTCCTGTTTGGTGGAGATGATATTTAATAAAATAAGTAGAAATCCACTAAAAGTTTTGTTTGGTTATCTTGCAATCCCGAGATAATCGTCTCCATGCTCCAAATCCATTTTAAAGCCATTTTTAAGGCATTTCGCGCATACATGAAATGAACACATTTTTCTCCAAAACTATAACAGATGCAAGCTTGTCCTGTTTGGTGGAGATGATATTTAATAAAATAAGTAGAAATCCACTAAAAGTTTTGTTTGGTTATCTTGCAATCCCGAGATAATCGTCTCCATGCTCCAAATCCATTTTAAAGCCATTTTTAAGGCATTTCGCGCATACATGAAATGAACACATTTTTCTCCAAAACTATAACAGATGCAAGCTTGTCCTGTTTGGTGGAGATGATATTTAATAAAATAAGTAGAAATCCACTAAAAGTTTTGTTTGGTTATCTTGCAATCCCGAGATAATCGTCTCCATGCTCCAAATCCATTTTAAAGCCATTTTTAAGGCATTTCGCGCATACATGAAATGAACACATTTTTCTCCAAAACTATAACAGATGCAAGCTTGTCCTGTTTGGTGGAGATGATATTTAATAAAATAAGTAGAAATCCACTAAAAGTTTTGTTTGGTTATCTTGCAATCCCGAGATAATCGTCTCCATGCTCCAAATCCATTTTAAAGCCATTTTTAAGGCATTTCGCGCATACATGAAATGAACACATTTTTCTCCAAAACTATAACAGATGCAAGCTTGTCCTGTTTGGTGGAGATGATATTTAATAAAATAAGTAGAAATCCACTAAAAGTTTTGTTTGGTTATCTTGCAATCCCGAGATAATCGTCTCCATGCTCCAAATCCATTTTAAAGCCATTTTTAAGGCATTTCGCGCATACATGAAATGAACACATTTTTCTCCAAAACTATAACAGATGCAAGCTTGTCCTGTTTGGTGGAGATGATATTTAATAAAATAAGTAGAAATCCACTAAAAGTTTTGTTTGGTTATCTTGCAATCCCGAGATAATCGTCTCCATGCTCCAAATCCATTTTAAAGCCATTTTTAAGGCATTTCGCGCATACATGAAATGAACACATTTTTCTCCAAAACTATAACAGATGCAAGCTTGTCCTGTTTGGTGGAGATGATATTTAATAAAATAAGTAGAAATCCACTAAAAGTTTTGTTTGGTTATCTTGCAATCCCGAGATAATCGTCTCCATGCTCCAAATCCATTTTAAAGCCATTTTTAAGGCATTTCGCGCATACATGAAATGAACACATTTTTCTCCAAAACTATAACAGATGCAAGCTTGTCCTGTTTGGTGGAGATGATATTTAATAAAATAAGTAGAAATCCACTAAAAGTTTTGTTTGGTTATCTTGCAATCCCGAGATAATCGTCTCCATGCTCCAAATCCATTTTAAAGCCATTTTTAAGGCATTTCGCGCATACATGAAATGAACACATTTTTCTCCAAAACTATAACAGATGCAAGCTTGTCCTGTTTGGTGGAGATGATATTTAATAAAATAAGTAGAAATCCACTAAAAGTTTTGTTTGGTTATCTTGCAATCCCGAGATAATCGTCTCCATGCTCCAAATCCATTTTAAAGCCATTTTTAAGGCATTTCGCGCATACATGAAATGAACACATTTTTCTCCAAAACTATAACAGATGCAAGCTTGTCCTGTTTGGTGGAGATGATATTTAATAAAATAAGTAGAAATCCACTAAAAGTTTTGTTTGGTTATCTTGCAATCCCGAGATAATCGTCTCCATGCTCCAAATCCATTTTAAAGCCATTTTAAGGCATTTCGCGCATACATGAAATGAACACATTTTTCTCCAAAACTATAACAGATGCAAGCTTGTCCTGTTTGGTGGAGATGATATTTAATAAAATAAGTAGAAATCCACTAAAAGTTTTGTTTGGTTATCTTGCAATCCCGAGATAATCGTCTCCATGCTCCAAATCCATTTTAAAGCCATTTTTAAGGCATTTCGCGCATACATGAAATGAACACATTTTTCTCCAAAACTATAACAGATGCAAGCTTGTCCTGTTTGGTGGAGATGATATTTAATAAAATAAGTAGAAATCCACTAAAAGTTTGTTTGGTTATCTTGCAATCCCGAGATAATCGTCTCCATGCTCCAAATCCATTTTAAAGCCATTTTTAAGGCATTTCGCGCATACATGAAATGAACACATTTTTCTCCAAAACTATAACAGATGCAAGCTTGTCCTGTTTGGTGGAGATGATATTTAATAAAATAAGTAGAAATCCACTAAAAGTTTTGTTTGGTTATCTTGCAATCCCGAGATAATCGTCTCCATGCTCCAAATCCATTTTAAAGCCATTTTTAAGGCATTTCGCGCATACATGAAATGAACACATTTTTCTCCAAAACTATAACAGATGCAAGCTTGTCCTGTTTGGTGGAGATGATATTTAATAAAATAAGTAGAAATCCACTAAAAGTTTTGTTTGGTTATCTTGCAATCCCGAGATAATCGTCTCCATGCTCCAAATCCATTTTAAAGCCATTTTTAAGGCATTTCGCGCATACATGAAATGAACACATTTTTCTCCAAAACTATAATCACAGATGCAAGCTTGTCCTGTTTGGTGGAGATGATATTTAATAAAATAAGTAGAAATCCACTAAAAGTTTTGTTTGGTTATCTTGCAATCCCGAGATAATCGTCTCCATGCTCCAAATCCATTTTAAAGCCATTTTTAAGGCATTTCGCGCATACATGAAATGAACACATTTTTCTCCAAAACTATAACAGATGCAAGCTTGTCCTGTTTGGTGGAGATGATATTTAATAAAATAAGTAGAAATCCACTAAAAGTTTTGTTTGGTTATCTTGCAATCCCGAGATAATCGTCTCCATGCTCCAAATCCATTTTAAAGCCATTTTTAAGGCATTTCGCGCATACATGAAATGAACACATTTTTCTCCAAAACTATAACAGATGCAAGCTTGTCCTGTTTGGTGGAGATGATATTTAATAAAATAAGTAGAAATCCACTAAAAGTTTTGTTTGGTTATCTTGCAATCCCGAGATAATCGTCTCCATGCTCCAAATCCATTTTAAAGCCATTTTTAAGGCATTTCGCGCATACATGAAATGAACACATTTTTCTCCAAAACTATAACAGATGCAAGCTTGTCCTGTTTGGTGGAGATGATATTTAATAAAATAAGTAGAAATCCACTAAAAGTTTTGTTTGGTTATCTTGCAATCCCGAGATAATCGTCTCCATGCTCCAAATCCATTTTAAAGCCATTTTTAAGGCATTTCGCGCATACATGAAATGAACACATTTTTCTCCAAAACTATAACAGATGCAAGCTTGTCCTGTTTGGTGGAGATGATATTTAATAAAATAAGTAGAAATCCACTAAAAGTTTTGTTTGGTTATCTTGCAATCCCGAGATAATCGTCTCCATGCTCCAAATCCATTTAAAGCCATTTTTAAGGCATTTCGCGCATACATGAAATGAACACATTTTTCTCCAAAACTATAACAGATGCAAGCTTGTCCTGTTTGGTGGAGATGATATTTAATAAAATAAGTAGAAATCCACTAAAAGTTTTGTTTGGTTATCTTGCAATCCCGAGATAATCGTCTCCATGCTCCAAATCTATTTTAAAGCCATTTTTAAGGCATTTCGCGCATACATGAAATGAACACATTTTTCTCCAAAACTATAACAGATGCAAGCTTGTCCCTGTTTGGTGGAGATGATATTTAATAAAATAAGTAGAAATCCACTAAAAGTTTTGTTTGGTTATCTTGCAATCCCGAGATAATCGTCTCCATGCTCCAAATCCATTTTAAAGCCATTTTTAAGGCATTTCGCGCATACATGAAATGAACACATTTTTCTCCAAAACTATAACAGATGCAAGCTTGTCCTGTTTGGTGGAGATGATATTTAATAAAATAAGTAGAAATCCACTAAAAGTTTTGTTTGGTTATCTTGCAATCCCGAGATAATCGTCTCCATGCTCCAAATCCATTTTAAAGCCATTTTTAAGGCATTTCGCGCATACATGAAATGAACACATTTTTCTCCAAAACTATAACAGATGCAAGCTTGTCCTGTTTGGTGGAGATGATATTTAATAAAATAAGTAGAAATCCACTAAAAGTTTTGTTTGGTTATCTTGCAATCCCGAGATAATCGTCTCCATGCTCCAAATCCATTTTAAAGCCATTTTTAAGGCATTTCGCGCATACATGAAATGAACACATTTTTCTCCAAAACTATAACAGATGCAAGCTTGTCCTGTTTGGTGGAGATGATATTTAATAAAATAAGTAGAAATCCACTAAAAGTTTTGTTTGGTTATCTTGCAATCCCGAGATAATCGTCTCCATGCTCCAAATCCATTTTAAAGCCATTTTTAAGGCATTTCGCGCATACATGAAATGAACACATTTTTCTCCAAAACTATAACAGATGCAAGCTTGTCCTGTTTGGTGGAGATGATATTTAATAAAATAAGTAGAAATCCACTAAAAGTTTTGTTTGGTTATCTTGCAATCCCGAGATAATCGTCTCCATGCTCCAAATCCATTTTAAAGCCATTTTTAAGGCATTTCGCGCATACATGAAATGAACACATTTTTCTCCAAAACTATAACAGATGCAAGCTTGTCCTGTTTGGTGGAGATGATATTTAATAAAATAAGTAGAAATCCACTAAAAGTTTTGTTTGGTTATCTTGCAATCCCGAGATAATCGTCTCCATGCTCCAAATCCATTTTAAAGCCATTTTTAAGGCATTTCGCGCATACATGAAATGAACACATTTTTCTCCAAAACTATAACAGATGCAAGCTTGTCCTGTTTGGTGGAGATGATATTTAATAAAATAAGTAGAAATCCACTAAAAGTTTTGTTTGGTTATCTTGCAATCCCGAGATAATCGTCTCCATGCTCCAAATCCATTTTAAAGCCATTTTTAAGGCATTTCGCGCATACATGAAATGAACACATTTTTCTCCAAAACTATAACAGATGCAAGCTTGTCCTGTTTGGTGGAGATGATATTTAATAAAATAAGTAGAAATCCACTAAAAGTTTTGTTTGGTTATCTTGCAATCCCGAGATAATCGTCTCCATGCTCCAAATCCATTTTAAAGCCATTTTTAAGGCATTTCGCGCATACATGAAATGAACACATTTTTCTCCAAAACTATAACAGATGCAAGCTTGTCCTGTTTGGTGGAGATGATATTTAATAAAATAAGTAGAAATCCACTAAAAGTTTTGTTTGGTTATCTTGCAATCCCGAGATAATCGTCTCCATGCTCCAAATCCATTTTAAAGCCATTTTTAAGGCATTTCGCGCATACATGAAATGAACACATTTTTCTCCAAAACTATAACAGATGCAAGCTTGTCCTGTTTGGTGGAGATGATATTTAATAAAATAAGTAGAAATCCACTAAAAGTTTTGTTTGGTTATCTTGCAATCCCGAGATAATCGTCTCCATGCTCCAAATCCATTTTAAAGCCATTTTTAAGGCATTTCGCGCATACATGAAATGAACACATTTTTCTCCAAAACTATAACAGATGCAAGCTTGTCCTGTTTGGTGGAGATGATATTTAATAAAATAAGTAGAAATCCACTAAAAGTTTTGTTTGGTTATCTTGCAATCCCGAGATAATCGTCTCCATGCTCCAAATCCATTTTAAAGCCATTTTTAAGGCATTTCGCGCATACATGAAATGAACACATTTTTCTCCAAAACTATAACAGATGCAAGCTTGTCCTGTTTGGTGGAGATGATATTTAATAAAATAAGTAGAAATCCACTAAAAGTTTTGTTTGGTTATCTTGCAATCCCGAGATAATCGTCTCCATGCTCCAAATCCATTTTAAAGCCATTTTTAAGGCATTTCGCGCATACATGAAATGAACACATTTTTCTCCAAAACTATAACAGATGCAAGCTTGTCCTGTTTGGTGGAGATGATATTTAATAAAATAAGTAGAAATCCACTAAAAGTTTTGTTTGGTTATCTTGCAATCCCGAGATAATCGTCTCCATGCTCCAAATCCATTTTAAAGCCATTTTTAAGGCATTTCGCGCATACATGAAATGAACACATTTTTCTCCAAAACTATAACAGATGCAAGCTTGTCCTGTTTGGTGGAGATGATATTTAATAAAATAAGTAGAAATCCACTAAAAGTTTTGTTTGGTTATCTTGCAATCCCGAGATAATCGTCTCCATGCTCCAAATCCATTTTAAAGCCATTTTTAAGGCATTTCGCGCATACATGAAATGAACACATTTTTCTCCAAAACTATAACAGATGCAAGCTTGTCCTGTTTGGTGGAGATGATATTTAATAAAATAAGTAGAAATCCACTAAAAGTTTTGTTTGGTTATCTTGCAATCCCGAGATAATCGTCTCCATGCTCCAAATCCATTTTAAAGCCATTTTTAAGGCATTTCGCGCATACATGAAATGAACACATTTTTCTCCAAAACTATAACAGATGCAAGCTTGTCCTGTTTGGTGGAGATGATATTTAATAAAATAAGTAGAAATCCACTAAAAGTTTTGTTTGGTTATCTTGCAATCCCGAGATAATCGTCTCCATGCTCCAAATCCATTTTAAAGCCATTTTTAAGGCATTTCGCGCATACATGAAATGAACACATTTTTCTCCAAAACTATAACAGATGCAAGCTTGTCCTGTTTGGTGGAGATGATATTTAATAAAATAAGTAGAAATCCACTAAAAGTTTTGTTTGGTTATCTTGCAATCCCGAGATAATCGTCTCCATGCTCCAAATCCATTTTAAAGCCATTTTTAAGGCATTTCGCGCATACATGAAATGAACACATTTTTCTCCAAAACTATAACAGATGCAAGCTTGTCCTGTTTGGTGGAGATGATATTTAATAAAATAAGTAGAAATCCACTAAAAGTTTTGTTTGGTTATCTTGCAATCCCGAGATAATCGTCTCCATGCTCCAAATCCATTTTAAAGCCATTTTTAAGGCATTTCGCGCATACATGAAATGAACACATTTTTCTCCAAAACTATAACAGATGCAAGCTTGTCCTGTTTGGTGGAGATGATATTTAATAAAATAAGTAGAAATCCACTAAAAGTTTTGTTTGGTTATCTTGCAATCCCGAGATAATCGTCTCCATGCTCCAAATCCATTTTAAAGCCATTTTTAAGGCATTTCGCGCATACATGAAATGAACACATTTTTCTCCAAAACTATAACAGATGCAAGCTTGTCCTGTTTGGTGGAGATGATATTTAATAAAATAAGTAGAAATCCACTAAAAGTTTTGTTTGGTTATCTTGCAATCCCGAGATAATCGTCTCCATGCTCCAAATCCATTTTAAAGCCATTTTTAAGGCATTTCGCGCATACATGAAATGAACACATTTTTCTCCAAAACTATAACAGATGCAAGCTTGTCCTGTTTGGTGGAGATGATATTTAATAAAATAAGTAGAAATCCACTAAAAGTTTTGTTTGGTTATCTTGCAATCCCGAGATAATCGTCTCCATGCTCCAAATCCATTTTAAAGCCATTTTTAAGGCATTTCGCGCATACATGAAATGAACACATTTTTCTCCAAAACTATAACAGATGCAAGCTTGTCCTGTTTGGTGGAGATGATATTTAATAAAATAAGTAGAAATCCACTAAAAGTTTTGTTTGGTTATCTTGCAATCCCGAGATAATCGTCTCCATGCTCCAAATCCATTTTAAAGCCATTTTTAAGGCATTTCGCGCATACATGAAATGAACACATTTTTCTCCAAAACTATAACAGATGCAAGCTTGTCCTGTTTGGTGGAGATGATATTTAATAAAATAAGTAGAAATCCACTAAAAGTTTTGTTTGGTTATCTTGCAATCCCGAGATAATCGTCTCCATGCTCCAAATCCATTTTAAAGCCATTTTTAAGGCATTTCGCGCATACATGAAATGAACACATTTTTCTCCAAAACTATAACAGATGCAAGCTTGTCCTGTTTGGTGGAGATGATATTTAATAAAATAAGTAGAAATCCACTAAAAAGTTTTGTTTGGTTATCTTGCAATCCCGAGATAATCGTCTCCATGCTCCAAATCCATTTTAAAGCCATTTTTAAGGCATTTCGCGCATACATGAAATGAACACATTTTTCTCCAAAACTATAACAGATGCAAGCTTGTCCTGTTTGGTGGAGATGATATTTAATAAAATAAGTAGAAATCCACTAAAAGTTTTGTTTGGTTATCTTGCAATCCCGAGATAATCGTCTCCATGCTCCAAATCCATTTTAAAGCCATTTTTAAGGCATTTCGCGCATACATGAAATGAACACATTTTTCTCCAAAACTATAACAGATGCAAGCTTGTCCTGTTTGGTGGAGATGATATTTAATAAAATAAGTAGAAATCCACTAAAAGTTTTGTTTGGTTATCTTGCAATCCCGAGATAATCGTCTCCATGCTCCAAATCCATTTTAAAGCCATTTTTAAGGCATTTCGCGCATACATGAAATGAACACATTTTTCTCCAAAACTATAACAGATGCAAGCTTGTCCTGTTTGGTGGAGATGATATTTAATAAAATAAGTAGAAATCCACTAAAAGTTTTGTTTGGTTATCTTGCAATCCCGAGATAATCGTCTCCATGCTCCAAATCCATTTTAAAGCCATTTTTAAGGCATTTCGCGCATACATGAAATGAACACATTTTTCTCCAAAACTATAACAGATGCAAGCTTGTCCTGTTTGGTGGAGATGATATTTAATAAAATAAGTAGAAATCCACTAAAAGTTTTGTTTGGTTATCTTGCAATCCCGAGATAATCGTCTCCATGCTCCAAATCCATTTTAAAGCCATTTTTAAGGCATTTCGCGCATACATGAAATGAACACATTTTTCTCCAAAACTATAACAGATGCAAGCTTGTCCTGTTTGGTGGAGATGATATTTAATAAAATAAGTAGAAATCCACTAAAAGTTTTGTTTGGTTATCTTGCAATCCCGAGATAATCGTCTCCATGCTCCAAATCCATTTTAAAGCCATTTTTAAGGCATTTCGCGCATACATGAAATGAACACATTTTTCTCCAAAACTATAACAGATGCAAGCTTGTCCTGTTTGGTGGAGATGATATTTAATAAAATAAGTAGAAATCCACTAAAAGTTTTGTTTGGTTATCTTGCAATCCCGAGATAATCGTCTCCATGCTCCAAATCCATTTTAAAGCCATTTTTAAGGCATTTCGCGCATACATGAAATGAACACATTTTTCTCCAAAACTATAACAGATGCAAGCTTGTCCTGTTTGGTGGAGATGATATTTAATAAAATAAGTAGAAATCCACTAAAAGTTTTGTTTGGTTATCTTGCAATCCCGAGATAATCGTCTCCATGCTCCAAATCCATTTTAAAGCCATTTTTAAGGCATTTCGCGCATACATGAAATGAACACATTTTTCTCCAAAACTATAACAGATGCAAGCTTGTCCTGTTTGGTGGAGATGATATTTAATAAAATAAGTAGAAATCCACTAAAAGTTTTGTTTGGTTATCTTGCAATCCCGAGATAATCGTCTCCATGCTCCAAATCCATTTTAAAGCCATTTTTAAGGCATTTCGCGCATACATGAAATGAACACATTTTTCTCCAAAACTATAACAGATGCAAGCTTGTCCTGTTTGGTGGAGATGATATTTAATAAAATAAGTAGAAATCCACTAAAAGTTTTGTTTGGTTATCTTGCAATCCCGAGATAATCGTCTCCATGCTCCAAATCCATTTTAAAGCCATTTTTAAGGCATTTCGCGCATACATGAAATGAACACATTTTTCTCCAAAACTATAACAGATGCAAGCTTGTCCTGTTTGGTGGAGATGATATTTAATAAAATAAGTAGAAATCCACTAAAAGTTTTGTTTGGTTATCTTGCAATCCCGAGATAATCGTCTCCATGCTCCAAATCCATTTTAAAGCCATTTTTAAGGCATTTCGCGCATACATGAAATGAACACATTTTTCTCCAAAACTATAACAGATGCAAGCTTGTCCTGTTTGGTGGAGATGATATTTAATAAAATAAGTAGAAATCCACTAAAAGTTTTGTTTGGTTATCTTGCAATCCCGAGATAATCGTCTCCATGCTCCAAATCCATTTTAAAGCCATTTTTAAGGCATTTCGCGCATACATGAAATGAACACATTTTTCTCCAAAACTATAACAGATGCAAGCTTGTCCTGTTTGGTGGAGATGATATTTAATAAAATAAGTAGAAATCCACTAAAAGTTTTGTTTGGTTATCTTGCAATCCCGAGATAATCGTCTCCATGCTCCAAATCCATTTTAAAGCCATTTTTAAGGCATTTCGCGCATACATGAAATGAACACATTTTTCTCCAAAACTATAACAGATGCAAGCTTGTCCTGTTTGGTGGAGATGATATTTAATAAAATAAGTAGAAATCCACTAAAAGTTTTGTTTGGTTATCTTGCAATCCCGAGATAATCGTCTCCATGCTCCAAATCCATTTTAAAGCCATTTTTAAGGCATTTCGCGCATACATGAAATGAACACATTTTTCTCCAAAACTATAACAGATGCAAGCTTGTCCTGTTTGGTGGAGATGATATTTAATAAAATAAGTAGAAATCCACTAAAAGTTTTGTTTGGTTATCTTGCAATCCCGAGATAATCGTCTCCATGCTCCAAATCCATTTTAAAGCCATTTTTAAGGCATTTCGCGCATACATGAAATGAACACATTTTTCTCCAAAACTATAACAGATGCAAGCTTGTCCTGTTTGGTGGAGATGATATTTAATAAAATAAGTAGAAATCCACTAAAAGTTTTGTTTGGTTATCTTGCAATCCCGAGATAATCGTCTCCATGCTCCAAATCCATTTTAAAGCCATTTTTAAGGCATTTCGCGCATACATGAAATGAACACATTTTTCTCCAAAACTATAACAGATGCAAGCTTGTCCTGTTTGGTGGAGATGATATTTAATAAAATAAGTAGAAATCCACTAAAAGTTTTGTTTGGTTATCTTGCAATCCCGAGATAATCGTCTCCATGCTCCAAATCCATTTTAAAGCCATTTTTAAGGCATTTCGCGCATACATGAAATGAACACATTTTTCTCCAAAACTATAACAGATGCAAGCTTGTCCTGTTTGGTGGAGATGATATTTAATAAAATAAGTAGAAATCCACTAAAAGTTTTGTTTGGTTATCTTGCAATCCCGAGATAATCGTCTCCATGCTCCAAATCCATTTTAAAGCCATTTTTAAGGCATTTCGCGCATACATGAAATGAACACATTTTTCTCCAAAACTATAACAGATGCAAGCTTGTCCTGTTTGGTGGAGATGATATTTAATAAAATAAGTAGAAATCCACTAAAAGTTTTGTTTGGTTATCTTGCAATCCCGAGATAATCGTCTCCATGCTCCAAATCCATTTTAAAGCCATTTTAAGGCATTTCGCGCATACATGAAATGAACACATTTTTCTCCAAAACTATAACAGATGCAAGCTTGTCCTGTTTGGTGGAGATGATATTTAATAAAATAAGTAGAAATCCACTAAAAGTTTTGTTTGGTTATCTTGCAATCCCGAGATAATCGTCTCCATGCTCCAAATCCATTTTAAAGCCATTTTTAAGGCATTTCGCGCATACATGAAATGAACACATTTTTCTCCAAAACTATAACAGATGCAAGCTTGTCCTGTTTGGTGGAGATGATATTTAATAAAATAAGTAGAAATCCACTAAAAGTTTTGTTTGGTTATCTTGCAATCCCGAGATAATCGTCTCCATGCTCCAAATCCATTTTAAAGCCATTTTTAAGGCATTTCGCGCATACATGAAATGAACACATTTTTCTCCAAAACTATAACAGATGCAAGCTTGTCCTGTTTGGTGGAGATGATATTTAATAAAATAAGTAGAAATCCACTAAAAGTTTTGTTTGGTTATCTTGCAATCCCGAGATAATCGTCTCCATGCTCCAAATCCATTTTAAAGCCATTTTTAAGGCATTT